>NC_092170.1:34734667-34759667 GCF_045791955.1 Oncorhynchus clarkii lewisi
AAGGAGGTTTTCACTCAAAATCTCACGAAACATGGCCCCATTCATTATTTCCTTTACACGGATCAGTCGTCCTGGTCCCTTTGCAGAAAAACA
Organism: Oncorhynchus clarkii lewisi; assembly: GCF_045791955.1. NCBI lineage: Eukaryota > Metazoa > Chordata > Actinopteri > Salmoniformes > Salmonidae > Oncorhynchus > Oncorhynchus clarkii. The sequence goes on from NC_092170.1 coordinate 34,734,761, forward strand.
GCCTCAAAGCATGATGTTTCCACCCCCATGCTTCACAGTAGGTATGGTGTTCTTTGGATGCAACTCAGCATTCTTTGTCCTCCAAACACGACAAGTTGAGTTTTTACCAAAAAGTTATATTTTGGTTTCATCTGACCATATGACATTCTCCCAATCTTCTTCTGGATCATCCAAATGCTCTCTAGCAAACTTCAGATGGGCCAGGCCATGTACTGGCTTAAGCAGGGGGACACGTCTGGCACTGCAGGTTTTGAGTCCCTGGCAGTGTAGTGTGTTACTGATGGTAGGCTTTGTTACTTTGGTCCCAGCTCTCTGCAGGTCATTCACTAGGTCCCCCCGTGTGGTTCTGGGATTTTTGCTCACCGTTCTTGTGATCATTTTGACCCCACGGGGTGAGATCTTGTGTGGAGCCCCAGATCGAGGGAGATTATCAGTGGTCTTGTATGTCTTCCATTTCCTAATAATTGCTCCCACAGTTGATTTCTTCAAACCAAGCTGCTTACCTATTGCAGATTCAGTCTTCCCAGCCTGGTGCAGGTCTACAATTTTGTTTCTGGTGTCCTTTGACAGCTCTTTGGTCTTGGCCATAGTGGAGTTTGGAGTGTGACTTTTTGAGGTTGTGGACAGGTGTCTTTTATACTGATAACAAGTTCAAACAGGTGCCATTAATACAGGTAATGAGTGGAGTACAGTGGAGCCTCTTAAAGAAGAAATTACAGGTCTGTGAGAGCCAGAAATCTTGCTTGTTTGTAGGTGACCAAATACTTATTTTCCACCACAATTTGCAAATAAATTCATAAAAAATCTTACAATGTGATTTTCTGGATTTTTTTTCTTCTCATTTTGTCTGTCATAGTTGAAGTGTACCTATGATGATGAATTACAGGCCTCTGTCATCTTTTTAAGTGGGAGAACTTGCACAATTGGTGGCTGACTAAATGTTTCTGCTAATAATTTCCAACATTTTAGTAGGCTATTTGTTTGTCAACTTGTCTATATTTAGATACATGCAGCTTCTTTTGTGTCATTATATGTTGCCCTAGAAAACTAAATAAACCCTTTCTCACCAGAATAATGTAATTGATCGATAGAATTGAATGCTTCAATCTAGTTAACATCTGTCATCTCTGCTTCTTTCACAGCGCAAAGATGTTTAGGGACCGGGGAGAAAATGCGATAGGCTAACAACAACAACAACAACAAACGGGAAAGATTTTCTGTGCAAAATGTCCAAATGACATCAGTTTGACCGGTTGTAAGGAAATACAAAGCTGTGAAAATGACCCAACGTGTTTCTGATCAGATTTCAGTTCGACTTAGATCCATATTTTATGTGTTTGAAATACTAACAGTTTTTATGATGCTGATAAAGAAAGCACCTTTACAGACGGTCCCTAACTGCACATTCACATTCTCTGAAGATGCTGAACGAAATCATGTTCCTCCAGTCCTGTTCCTGAGTCCAATTTTAGCCTAATTTTACTGCAAGAAATGCTTAATTCTGCAGGAGTTAATATTAAGGCAATGTGAGAGTTTATCAACCTACAGTCAGTGTCCATTTAAGCCATCTGAACAGTAGGCTACAGTTCCCTTGACGTGCAACAGGCCTATTTGAAGTCCTGTGTTGTGGCTGTTGAATTTGTACAGAGCCTCACAATCATCACATCACTACACTGCTATCATCCTCTTCTACCACTTCACCTAATCTTTCCCAAACATGACTTTTCTGGTCCTGGTTTCTGGTCCTGGTTTCTGGTCCTGGTTTCTGGTCCTGGTTTCTCATTATTTTCAATTCTCCATTTCACAGCTTATCTCTTATTGAATTAAACTCCGACATTGTTCTTTTTTCCTCCGTGGGTCAATGTTAACTTTTTCTGCCCGTTTTCTGCCGTTCCCAAAATCATTTATTTGCCGATTGGCTGTGTCGGCTATTTGCCACGCATATAGTTAACCCCTAAAGTTTAGGTTTAGTACTAATACCAGATAGATTAAAATAATGAAAGAAAAACCTCAATGTAGCGATATAAATTGCACCAGAATGATACATTTCTGGATTTTTTAAAGTTATTATCTTCTCTTTATTCAACCCGCCTGTCACGTTCTGACCTTAGTTCCTTCGTTTTGTCTTTGTTTTAGTGTGATCAGGGCGTGAGTTGGGGTGGGTAGTCTATGTTCCTTTTTCTATGATTTGGGATTTCTGTGTTTGGCCTGGTATGGTTCTAAATCAGAGGCAGTTGTCAATCGTTGTCCCTGATTGAGAACCATACTTAGGTAGCCTGGTTGTCCCTGATTGAGAACCATACTTAGGTAGCCTGGTTGTCCCTGATTGAGAACCATACTTAGGTAGCCTGGTTGTCCCTGATTGAGAACCATACTTAGGTAGCCTGGTTGTCCCTGATTGAGAACCATACTTAGGTAGCCTGGTTGTCCCTGATTGAGAACCATACTTAGGTAGCCTGGTTGTCCCTGATTGAGAACCATACTTAGGTAGCCTGGTTGTCCCTGATTGAGAACCATACTTAGGTAGCCTGGTTGTCCCTGATTGAGAACCATACTTAGGTAGCCTGGTTGTCCCTGATTGAGAACCATACTTAGGTAGCCTGGTTGTCCCTGATTGAGAACCATACTTAGGTAGCCTGGTTGTCCCTGATTGAGAACCATACTTAGGTAGCCTGGTTTCACTGTTGAGTTGTGGGTGATTATTTTCCGTGTCAGTGTTTGCGTCACACGGGACTGTTTCGTTCTTTCACTTTGTTATTTAGTATTTTGTAGTGTTCAGTTTGTCTTATTAAAATGGACACTTACCACGCTGCAAATTGGTCCGATATCTCTTACTCCTCTTCAGAAGAAGAGGACGAGCGTTACACTGCCCTCCCATAAGATACTGTATAACAGCAGGGACTGCAAGTTAGCAGTCAACCCGAGCATCACTAGTGTGTATGTGTGTGTGTGTGTGTGTGTGTGTGTGTGTGTGTGTGTGTGTGTGTGTGTGTGTGTGTGTGTGTTCTTCCGAGTGTTTATTTTAGGCTTGCAAAGGGAGGTTATTTACTGGAAACTTTCAAAGTTTACCAGTAAACTACCAGAATTGTATATTTTTCAAGGATTTTATGTAACCTGTCACACGATGTCTAGTGGACCTTTTTGTACTTCAGATTAGGTGTCTAAGAGTCTCTGGTCTTATCGCATGATAATTTGGGGCGGCAGGTAGCCTAGTGGTTAGAGGCAGGTAGCCTAGTGGTTAGAGGCAGGTAGCCTAGTGGTTAGAGGCAGGTAGCCTAGTGGTTAGAGGTAGGTAGCCTAGTGGTTAGAGGCAGGTAGCCTAGTGGTTAGAGGCAGGTAGCCTAGTGGTTAGAGGCAGGTAGCCTAGTGGTTAGAGGTAGGTAGCCTAGTGGTTAGAGGCAGGTAGCCTAGTGGTTAGAGGCAGGTAGCCTAGTGGTTAGAGGTAGGTAGCCTAGTGGTTAGAGGCAGGTAGCCTAGTGGTTAGAGGCAGGTAGCCTAGTGGTTAGAGGCAGGTAGCCTAGTGGTTAGAGGTAGGTAGCCTAGTGGTTAGAGGCAGGTAGCCTAGTGGTTAGAGGCAGGTAGCCTAGTGGTTAGAGGCAGGTAGCCTAGTGGTTAGAGGCAGGTAGCCTAGTGGTTAGAGGCAGGTAGCCTAGTGGTTAGAGGCAGGTAGCCTAGTGGTTAGAGGTAGGTAGCCTAGTGGTTAGAGGCAGGTAGCCTAGTGGTTAGAGGCAGGTAGCCTAGTGGTTAGAGCATTAGGCCAGTAACCAGCAGGTTGCTAGATTGAATCCCCAAGGTACAAATCTGTTGTTCTGCCCCTGAACAAGGCAGTTAACCCACTGTTCCTAGGCCGTCATTGTAAATAAGAATATGTTCTGAAATGACTTGCCTAGTTAAATAAAAAACTTTTAAAAATTGAAAATAGAATGACGAAGCTGTTTAACATCCTTAATATAAACCATCAACTAGTGACAACATCAAAACTATGAAATAACACATAAGGAATCATGTAGTAACCAAATAAGTGTTAAACAAATCCAAATATATTTTATATTTGAGATTCTTCAAAGTAGCCACCCTTTACCTTGACGACAGCTTTGCACACTTTTGGCATTCTCTCAACCAGCTGCATGAGGTGGTCACCTGGAATGCATTTCACTTAACAGGTGCGCCTTGTTAAAAGCTCATTTGTGGAATTTCTTTCCTTCTTAAGGCATTTGAGACAATAAGTTGTGTTGTGAGAGGGTAGGGTGGTATACAGGAGATAGCCCTGTTTGGTAAAATACCAAGTCCATATCATGGCAAGAACAGCTCAAATATCCAAAGCGAAATGACAGTCCATCATTACTTTAAGACATGAAGATCAGTCAATCCGGAACATGTCAAGAACTTTGAAAGTTTCTTCAAGTGCAGTCGCAAAAACCATCAAGCGCTATGATGAAACTGGCTCTCATGAGGACCGTCACAGGAAAGGAAGACCCGAGTTACCTCTGCTGCAGAGGATAAGTTGATTAGAGTTACCAGCCTCAAAAATTGCAGCCTAAATAAATGCTTCACAGAGTTCAAGTAACACACATCTCAACATCAACTGATCAGAGGAGACTGTGTGAATCAGGCCTTTATGGTCGAATTGCTACAAAGAAACCACTACTAAAGGACACCAATAAGAAGAAGAGACTTGCTTGGGCCAAAAAACACAAGCAATGGACATTAGACCAGTGGAAATCTGTCCTTGGTCTGATGAGTCCAAATTTGAGGTATTTGGTTCCAACTGCCGTGTCTTTGTGAGACACAGAGTAGGTGAACGGATGATCTCCGCATGTGTGGTTCCCACCATGAAGCATGGGGGAGGAGGTGTGATGGTGTGGGTGTGCTTTGCTGGTGTGAGGGTGGTTTGCTGTCTGTGATTTATTTAGAATTCAAGGCACACTTAACCAGCATGGCTACCAAAGCATTCTGCGGCAATACGCCATCCTATCTGGTTTGTGATTAGTGGGACTATCATTTGTTTTTCAATAGGACAATGACCCAACACACCTCCAGGCAGTGTAAGGGCTATTTGACCAATAAGGAGAATGGTGGAGTGCTGCATCAGATGACCTGGCCTCCACAATCACCCGACCTCAACCAAATTAAGATGGTTTGTGTAACGGTTTTCTGTATGTGAAGGAGAGTCGGACCAAAATGCAGCGTGTCGATTGCGATCCATGTTTTAATAAACAAACGTAAAACACGAATCAATACAAACACTACAAAATAAAGAACGTAACGAAAACCTAAACAGCCTATCTGGTGAAAACACATAGACAGGAACAATCACCCACAAACACACAGTGAAACCCAGGCTACCTAAATATGGTTCCCAATCAGAGACAATGACGAACACCTGCCTCTGATTGAGAACCATATCAGGCCGAACATAGAACTGGACAAACTAGACATGTAACATAGAATGCCCACTCAGATCACACCCTGACCAACCAAAACATAGAAACATACAAAGTAAACTATGGTCAGGGTGTGACAGTTTGGGATGAGTTGGATCAAGAGTGTGCAAAGCTGTCATCAAGGCAAAGGGTGGCTACTTTGACGAATCTAAAATCTAAAATACATTTTGATTTGTTTAACACTTTTTTGCTTACTACAGTACACGATTCCATCTGTGTTATTTCATAGTTTTGATGTTGTCACGAGTTGATGGTTTATCTATTATTCTACAATGTAGAAAATATAAAAAATGAGGTGTTAGGGTAGGTGTGTACAAACTTTAGACTGGTACTGTATATATATATTTATTTTTTTACACACTTTTATTTATTTTATTATGTCAGTACGTATTTGTTGTCAATGTTTTGATGTCAAACTGCTGGCAGTTGTACATAAAGTAAATAGTTGGAAAAGTCTTCTAGCCGTTGGTAGAGCATGGCGCTTGCAACGGCAGGATAGTGGGTTCGATTCCCGGGACCGCCTATGAGACGCTTGGGATAAAAGCGCAAATATTATAAAATAATGCCATTGTTGATTACATGCTTTTTTCATTAATTAGGCTATTTTCTCTTGAACCATATGGTCTATCTACTAGAAACTTATTCAAGTATAAAATACAAAAGTTACGATAGATTGCCATAGATTTTCTGTTAATTACCCAAACTGCTGACGATTGCATTAACTTTGATAAACTAGTGGTAGCTTTGCAACCCCAGTTTATTTATAATGAACCACAGAATCCACTGCAGCCCAATGAGCCGTAACTCCTCAGGGAGTAGAAACACAAACACACACATATTCACACACACATACTGTACACACACACACATACACACTGATGGAGTAAAAATACACACTGATGGAGTACACATACACACTGATGGAGTACACATACACACTGATGGAGTACACATACACACTGATGGAGTACACATACACACTGATGGAGTACACATACACACTGATGGAGTACACATACACACTGATGGAGTACACATACACACTGATGGAGTACACATACACACTGATGCAGTACACATACACACTGATGGAGTACACATACACACTGATGGAGTACACATACACACTGATGGAGTACACATACACACTGATGGAGTACACATACACACTTATGGAGTACACATACACACTGATGGAGTACACATACACACTTATGGAGTACACATACACACTGATGGAGTACACATACACACTTATGGAGTACACATACACACTGATGGAGTACACATACACACTGATGGAGTACACATACACACTAATGGAGTACACATACACACTGATGGAGTACACATACACACTGATGGAGTACACATACACACTGATGGAGTACACATACACACTGATGGAGTACACATACACACTTATGGAGTACACATACACACTTATGGAGTACACATACACACTGATGGAGTACACATACACACTGATGGAGTACACATACACACTGATGGAGTACACATACACACTGATGGAGTACACATACACACTGATGGAGTACACATACACACTGATGGAGTACACATACACACTGATGGAGTACACATACACTATGATGTCAGAGGCCACTATGATGATAGAGGCCACTATGATGATAGAGGCCACTATGATGTCAGTGGCCACTATGATGATAGAGGCCACTATGATGTCAGAGACCACTATGATGTCAGAGACTACTATGATGTCAGAGACTACTATGATGTCAGAGACCACTATGACGTCAGAGACCACTATGATGTCAGAGACCACTATGATGTCAGAGACCACTATGATGTCAGAGACCACTATGATGTCAGAGACTACTATGATGTCAGAGACTACTATGATGATAGAGGCCACCATGACGACAGAGACTACTATGATGACACACCAAATGTATTTGATGACTCTTCTTCTAATGCCTCTTCAGGGGAAAGTTTTCCAAAAGTAACTGAAAGTAATCAGATCACGTTTCTGAGTTTGGGTAATCCAAAAGTTAAGTTTTTGGACAGGTAACTAGTAACTGGAATGGATTACATTTAGAAAGTAACCTACCCAACCCTGCACACACACACACACACTTTCTCTCTCTCTGTCTCTCTCTCTCTCTCTTTCTGCATATACCAACACTACAGTATAGGCTACTCTGAAAGTGTGTATGTGTGTGTGCGTGCACGTGCACATGTAATGTGGTGTTTTGGACCTTAATCTCAACAGTACTATTCATTACTGGGTTTGTAGCTGGCTGGCGCCACGAGGGACGGTGGGAGAGAGGGAATCAATACTAACAGACTGCATACACACACACAAGTGTACGCAAGGGTCTGTGTGTGTGTGTGTGTGTGTGTGTGTGTGTGTGTGTGTGTGTGTGTGTGTGTGTGTGTGTGTGTGTGTGTGTGTGTGTGTGTATGTGTGTGTGTGTGTGCGTGCGTGCGTGTGTGTGTGTGTGTGTGTGTGCGTGTGTGTGTGTGTGTGTGTGTGTATGTGTGTGTGTGTGTGTGTGCGTGTGTGTGTGTGTGTGTGTGTGTGTGTGTGTGTGTGTGTGTGTAGACGTAATGCAATTATACTGAGCTAAACGGAATGTGTGAAGGTTTCATGGGGGAATCCAAAGCACCACTCCTGTTTGGAGCATCGGACAGAAATGTGCCAACCTGGTACAATCTTTAATTTGGGAATATCCCCCATTTTCACAGAGCGAGGCTAACGAACGCTGATATTCAATTAACAAGCGTAATTATAATCAACTCTGGTGAGTTTGACAGGTTGGATGGTTACTGAGGAGTGACTGGTCTTTCTCACCAATTGAGACTTATAAGTGACTGGGATGGTGTGTGAAGGAGAGAGAAATAGTTTGTACATCTTCACATTAAGTAGATTGATTCCCTGTCTCCTACCCTCTCTGTCTCCTACCCTCGCTATCTGTCTCCTACCCTCGCTATCTGTCTCCTACCCTCTCTGTCTGTCTCCTACCCTCTCTGTCTGTCTCCTACCCTCGCTGTCTGTCTCCTACCTTCGCTGTCTGTCTCCTACCCTCTCTGTCTCCTACCCTCACTATCTGTCTCCTACCCTCTCTGTCTGTCTCCTACCCTCGCCGTCTTTCTCCTACCCTCGCTGTCTGTCTCCTACACTCGCTGTCTGTCTCCTACCCTCGCTATCTCTCTCTGTCTCTCTCACCTCCTCTTCCTTTCCACAATGGAGGGGACATAAACACACTTACAGCACCCACTCAATCTTTAGTTACATCCTGTTAGTGTGATAGCATTAGCAGCCTGCCTGGCTGTTGCCATGGTGATTGGAACCATGAGATGAGTGACAGGTGGGTGGGGCCAGTGTGATGGGATAACGTGAGTCACTATAGATCCCTGGCAGGAAACAGGTGCAGGTTGCAGGTAGTAATAATGCTGGGAGGTTGAGGTCCTTCAGAGTGTGAGGCAGTGATCCCATCTAGGGGGTTGGGTTGCTGTTCAGCACTTAGTGACAAATGGATTGGTAAAGACAGTTATACAAGTGATTGAATGACTTTCCTCCTGATGTGTTTACATACCTGCCTCCCAGTTACTAAGTGAATGAAGAGCATGGTATCGATGATGATGATGATGATGATGATGATGATCACTCTGCTATTCAGGTAAGGTTACTGAAGGGATAAATAGAATGGAATAGAAATTAAATTAAATGTAATGACTTTAACATTAGATAGACTCACATGTCATGTTATCCTATCTCTATTCTTCATGGTGCTGAAATGATTAGGACTATGTTAATTAAAAGGCTGGCATGGCAACAAGAGGCCAGAGCGAACTTGGCATGCACACACATACACACACACCTACTCTGCCTGTCTGCCTCACACCCACACACACATACATACATACACACACACCGACTCTGCCTGTCTGCCTCACACCCACATACACACATGCATATACACACACACATGCAGAGGAAGCAGTTGTCCCCTAGTGCATTGTGGGATGGGGTGGGGTCTGTGCCTCGAGCAGAAACACCTCGGAACTCTTGGGGGTGCGGGGGGGCACAAGAGAGAAGTAGAACAAAGCAGTGCTGCTAGGGGCAGAGAGGAAGACAGAGAATGTGGTAGAGAGAAGATGCATACAGAGAGGGATAGAGAGGGAGAGGAGAGCGAGAGAGAGAGGGAGAGGAGAGAGAGAGGAGAGGGAGAGAGAGAGAGTGAAGGAGGGAGAGGAGAGAGAGAGATGGAGGGAGAGGAGAGAGAGAGAGAGAGAGAGAGAGAGAGAGTAGCAGATAGAGAGAGTAGATAGAGGAGAGAGAGATGGAGAGGAGAGAGAGCGAGAGAGAGAGAGAGAGAGAGAGAGAGAGTAGCAGAGAGAGAGAGATATAGTGAAGGAGGGAGAGGAGAGAGAGAGAGAGAGAGAGAGTAGCAGAGAGATAGAGAGTAGCAGAGAGAGAGAGTAGCAGAGAGAGAGAGTAGCAGAGAGAGAGAGAGAGGAGAGAGATAGAGGAGAGAGAGAGATAGAGGGAAGGAGGGAGAGGAGAGAGAGAGGGAGAGGGAGAGAGAGAGTAGCAGAGAGAGAGAGAGAGTGGGGTGGGTGGAGGTAGAGAGCTGGTAAGTCTTTAGATCCTATTTGCAAATATACTCAGAGGACCTAGCCATACCCTCCTACAATAGTTCACCTCTCTCTCTCTCTCTCGCTCTCTCTCTCTCTCTCTCTCTCCACCCCGCTCTCCACATATGTATTATCTTACCCTCCTATCTAATCCAATCCCCTCACTCATACCCTCACACCACACACAAACACTCAATGTGTACAGTGTCGTGTGTGCGTATCAGTATGTGTTTGTGTGTATCTCTGCAGTTCCAGTGTCCACTGACCTGCCGACCAGTAGGAACTCCCCCACCAGTCCCTGTCGTCTCATGGCCATGAGGATGTTCCTGACTGTCATGCCCTCACAGAAGCAGGCTACCACCCTGGCCTTGGGCAGGTGGGCTCTGAGACGCTCCAGCAGCCTATCAAAACTCTTCTCCCCTGCGTTGCTCCAGATCTTACCTATCATAGGACACATCAGGAGATGAGGTAAGTGATCAAGGAGCTTTAGAAGTCATTTAATTGTCCCTGTTTCACTTCATGTAATTTCCCCAAGGGAAACTTACCTAATATCTTATTCACCACATAGTGCACTATTTTTGCACATGGCTGGAGATAAAACTAGTGCACTAAATAGGATGTAATCTGCCCCGAGGTGGTTCCATGTGGCACGCACACTAGATGTACTTCCTGGTTAATGACATCACCAGTAGGAGCTTACCAGAGTGGGCGATGCAGATGCCCTCCTTGGCAGCCATATCCTTGAACGCCTCCATCCCACTCTCCCCGTAGTTACCTAGGAGACAGGAGAGAGGGCGGTGAGTGACAGGAAGAGAGGACAGGGGAAAGAGAGAAAGAGAGGAAGAGATTACATGTTTAATGTATAGAATGCTCAACGAGAGTAATAGTCTCAGTTCTAAATGAAGACACACAGAGAAAGAAAGAGAGAGAGAGAGACAGAGAGAGAGAGAGAGAGAGAGAGAGAGAGACAGAGAGAGAGAGAGAGACAGAGAGAGAGAGAGAGAGAGAGAGAGAGAGACAGAGAGAGATAGAGAGAGAGAGAGAGAGAGAGAGAGAGAGAGAGTGACAGAGACAGAGACAGAGACAGAGAGACAGAGAGAGGGAGTCCCGGTGCACAATTGGCCCAGCGTCGTTAGGGTTTGGCCAGGGTAGGCTGTAATTTTTTAAATAATTTGTTCTTAACTGACTTGCCTAGTTAAATAAAGGTTAAATAAAATAAATAAATAAATAGCAGATAAGAAGAGGAAGTGGATGACCTGGAATTGATGCAAATGAAGGGGAGTGCATAGTGACAGTGTTTGATAGGATTCCCTTCTCTTTCTCTCTCTTGTTCTCCCTGTCTTTCCATCTCACCGTCTCCTTCATCTCTCCTTCTATTTTATTCCCTCCTTCATCTTCATCAATTTTTACTTATCAGTTTTTTCACAAGATCATTAATCTCCCAGCTCTGATTCCCTCACAAGTCCCAGTGGGCTCCAAACACCAAATGATTACACAGAGAATTTACAATGTAATAGTATCAGATCTGTACTGATGTAGTTAGCAGGAGCAGAGCCCATGTAGCCAGGTGTAAAATCCTGTGTGTGTGTTGGTCAGAGGAGGCTGGTGGGAGGAGCTATTGGAGGATGGGCTCATTGTAATGGCTGGAATGGAATCAATAGAATGGTACCAAACACATTAAACAGCTCAGTACATCAGTCAGTACATCAGTCAGTACATCACTCAGTACATCAGTCAGTACATCAGTCAGTACATCAGTCAGTACATCAGTCAGTACATCACTCAGTACATCACTCAGTACATCAGTCAGTACATCAGTCAGTACATCAGTCAGTACATCAGTCAGTACATCAGGCGACGTGAAAGGAAGGCCCAGGAAATTTGTTAAAGACTCCAGCCACCCATGCCATAGACTGTTCTCTCTGCTTCCGTACTGATGCATCAAGTCTGACACCAACAGGCTCCTGAACAGCTTCTATCCCAAAGCCATAGACTGTTAAATAGCTAACAAAATAGCTACACAGACTATCTGAGTTGACTCTTAATTATCTCTCTGAGATAATTAAAGTTCACATGGCACTTATCGTAAGAGTAGGGGTGTTAACCCCGGTGTCCTGGCTAAATTCCCAATCTGGCCCTCAAACCATCACGGTCACCTAATCATCCCCAGTTTACAATTGGCTCATTCATCCCCCTCCTCTCCCCTGTAACTATTCCCCAGGTCGTTGCTGTAAATGAGAATGTGTTCTCAGTCAACTTACCTGGTAAAATAACAGATACATTAAAAAATAAAAAATAAATAAAAAACAAACCCAATGTGCGAACAAAATAGTGACTAAACACGGGTAAAACAGCACCCGGGAATAAACGGAAACATACCGACCTAACAATAAACAATCACGCACAAAGACATGAGGAAACAGAGGGCTAAATACACAACACATAATGAGGGAAATGAAACCAGGTGTGTGGGAAAACAAGACAACACAAATGGAAAATGAAAAATGGATCAGCGATGGCTAGAAGACCGGCGACATCGACCGCCGAACACCGCCCGAACAAGGAGGCATCGACTTCGGGAGAAGTCGTGACAGTGTTGGCTTTGGGGATGACCAGTGAGATATACCTGCTGGGGCACGTGCTCCAGCAGGTATTGGGTGTTGTTACCGTGACCAGTGAGCTGAGATAAGGCGGAGCTTTACCTAGCATAGACTTATAGATGACCTGGAGCCAGTGGGTCTGGCAACCAATATGAAGCGAGGGCCAGCCGACTAGAGCATACAGGTCGCAGTGGTGGGTGGTATATGGGGCTTTGGTGACAAAATGGATGGCCCTGTGATAGACTGCATCCAGTTTTCTGAGTAGAGTGTTGGAGGCTATTTTGTAAATGACATCGCCGAAGTCGAGGATCGGTAGGATAGTCAGTTTTACGAGGGTATGTTTGGCAACATGAGTGAAGGAGACTTTGTTGCGAAATAGGAAGCCAATTCTAGATTTAATTTTGGATTGGAGATGTTTGATATGGGTCTGGAAGGAGAGTTTACAGTCTAACCAGACACCTAGGTATTTGCAGTTGCCCACATATTCTAAGTCAGAACCGCCAAGAGTATGATGCTAGTCGGACGGGCAGGTGCAGTCGGTTGAAGAGCATGCATTTAGTTTTACTAGAGTTTAAGAGCAGTTGGAGGCCACGGAAGGAGTGTTGTATGGCATTGAAGCTCGTCTGGAGGTTAGTTAACACAGTGTCCAAAGAAGGGCCAGATGTATACAGAATGGTGTCGTCTGCGTAGAGGTGGATCAGAGAATCACCCGCAGCAAGAGCGACATCATTGATATATACAGAGAAAAGAGTCAGCCCGAGGATTGAACCCTGTGGTACCCCCATAGAGACTGCCAGAGGTCCGGACAACAGGCCCTCCGATTTGACACACTGAACTCTGTCTGCGAAGTAGTTGGTGAACCAGTCATTTGAGAAACAAAGGTTGTTAAATCTGCTGATAAGAATACGGTGATTGACAGAGTCGAAAGCCTTGGCCACTATATATATCTACCTCTATCACATTGTTAATATGGTACTGGAACTGACCCTGTATATATACAGTATAACTTCTTACTTTCTCATATTTTTCTTATTTCTTATTGTGTGTTTTAGTATTAGGTTGATATTGATAAGTGCATTGTTGAGCTGGCCAGAAAGGCATTTCACTGTCCTTGTGCACGTGACATTAAAACTGGAAAACACATGAAAACAACATGAAAACACATGAAAACAACATGAAAACACATAAAAACAACATGTTTGACTCCGTTCCACTGATTCCATTCCAGTTATTACAATGAGCCCGTCCTCTTATAGCTCCTCCCACCAGCATCCTCTGGTGTGCGTGTGTGTGCGTGTGCGTGTGCGTGTGCGTGTGTGTGGTCTTGGGTAGCAGGGCAACGTGTAAAGTCCTGTAATTAGTGTCTCAGTGAGAGGAGCAGGAGACAGATGGCACAGACAGCCCAACCCCTTACACACACACACACACACTCACACACGCTCACCCCATACCACACATACATACACACACTCAAACACACGTATGCCCATGTCCAAGCCAACAGACACTTACACACAAATACAGACACTTAATAAGCGCAAATTCACAGACATGCATTCTGTCCGGGGCCAGGCTATGTGATGTGTCTGACACTGTAAATTCCTGTGACAGAGAACAGATGTTGCCACGGAGATCGGAGGAGAGAAGATTCTTTAGACCCTGACATGACACCACTTACAGGATACACACACATAAACACACTCAAATCCCCACATGAAAAAATGCTACAGTTTACTATAGAATACCTTAGTACTTACTATAGAAATCTATATAATGCTATAGTAATACAGTTGAAGTCGGAAGTTTACATACACTTAGGTTGGAGTCAACTTGTTTTTCAACCACTCCACAAATTTGTTGTTAACAAACTATAGTTTTGGCAAGTCGGTTAGGACATCTACTTTGTGCATGACACAAGTCATTTTTCCAACAATTGTTTACAGACAGATTATTTCACTTATAATTCACTGCATCACAATTCCAGTGGGTCAGAAGTTTACATACACTAAGTTGACTGTGCCTTTAAACAGCTTGGAAAATTCTAGAAAATTATGTCATGGCTTTAGAAGCTTCTGATAGGCTAATTTACATAATTTGAGTCAATTGGAGGTGTACCTGTGGATGTATTTCAAGGCCTACTTTCAAACTTGTATGCCTCCACAAGTCTGGTTCATCCTTGGGAGCAATTTCCAAACGCCTGAAGGTACCACGTTCATCTGTACACACAATAGTATGCAAGTATAAACACCATGGGACCACGCAGCCATCATACCACTCAGGAACGTACTGTGGTGCGAAAAGTGCAAATCAAACCCAGAACAACAGAGCACAACAGAGCAAAGGATGCTGGAGGAAACAGGTACGAAAGTATCTATATCCACGGTAAAACGAGTCCAATATCGGCATAACCTGAAAAGCCGCTCAGCAAGGAAGAAGCCACTGCTCCCAAACCGCCATTAAAAAAAACAGACTACGGTTTGCAACTGCACATGGGGACAAAGATCGTACTTTTTGGAGAAATGTCCTCTGGTCTGATGAAACACAAATAGAACTGTTTGGCCATAATGACCAACGTTATGTTTGGAGGAAAAAGGGGGATGTTTGCCAGCCAAATAACACCATCCCAACTTTGAAGCACGGGGGTGGCAGCATCGTGTTGTGGTGTTGCTTTGCTGCAGGAGGGACTGGTGCACTTCACAAAATTGATGGCATCATGAGGAGAAAAATTATGTGGATATATTGAAGCAAGATCTCAAGACATCAGTCAGGAAGTTAAAGCTTGGTCACAAATTGGTCTTCCAAATGGACAATGACCCCAAGCATACCTCCAAAGTTGTGGCAAAATAGCTTAAGGACAACAAAGTCAAGGTATTGGAGTGGCCATCACAAAGCCCTGACCTCAATCCTATAGAAAATGTGTGGGCAGAACTGAAAAAGCGTGTGCAAGCGAGGAGGCCTACAAATCTGACTCAGTTACACCAGCTCTGTCAGGAGGAATGGGCCAACATTCACCCAACTTATTGTGGGAAGCTTGTGGAAGGCTACCCGAAACGTTTGACACAAGTTAAACAATTTAAAGGCAATGCTACCAAATACTAATTGAGTGTATATAAACTTCTGACCCACTGTGAATGTAATGAAATAAATAAAAGCTGAAATAAATCATTCTCTCTACTATTATTCTGACATTTCACAGTCTTATAATAAAGTGGTGATCCTAACTGACCTAAGACAGGGAATTTTTACTAGGATTAAATGTCAGGAATTGTGAAAAACTGAGTTTAAATGTATTTGGCTAAGGTGTAAACTTCCGACTTCAACTGTATGTAGTATACTGTGGAATACTATACTACACACTGTAGTATCCCTCAATCGTGTGTAGTACTTACTATATCCTATATTATGTTGTAGTATACTGTAGAATACTATACTACACACTGTAGTATCCCTCAATCGTGTGCAGTACTTACTATATCCTATATTATGTTGTAGTATACTGTAGAATACTATACTACACACTGTAGTATCCCTCAATCGTGTGCAGTACTTACTATATCCTATATTATGTTGTAGTATACTGTAGAATACTATACTACACACTGTAGTATCCCTCAATCGTGTGCAGTACTTACTATATCCTATATTATGTTGTAGTATACTGTAGAATACTATACTACACACTGTAGTATCCCTCGATTGTATTGTACTTACTATATTATGTTGTAGTATACAAAAGCAGAAGCTTTGTTCAGACTCCAGTTCTACCTACTTACAGTAGGTAGCACTAACAAAACTACAGTAATTTACTGAGTGCATATGTTTTCAATACTGTGTATCAATATTAAGTATGAAAATGGATGCACTCACTACTGTAAGTCGCTCTGGATAAGAGCGTCTGCTAAATGACATATGTTAAATGTTAAAATGTACAGTGAATACTACAGTATACTACAGTAAAGTCCACAAAAACACTACAGTGAATACTATAGTATATAAATATAGTAATACTACACTATTTACAGTATACTATAGTAAAGTCCACAAAAACACTACAGTGAATACTATAGTATATAAATATAGTAATACTACACTATTTACAGTATACTATAGTATTTTTTATGTGGGTAAACACACACACACTCCAGCCCGAATGGCACGTAACCAGTCAAACTGGGAATCTATCTCATCTACACACACATCTATGCACAAAGACACAGTGAGAGAGCTAAGGAGAGCCTGCTTCCTGGCGGGAGTGAGGAAAATAGAGAGCAGAGAAACATATATCTCTATACACAATATAATAGCTTTAGAGACACAGAAGTGAGCAGAGCGGAACAGCAGCCAACAACACATAATGTGCTCTCCATTCGGTCTCAGCTGTGTCACAGCCGTTCCCATCACAATGGCAATTATCTGCTCAGGACAAACCAATTCTCACCAGGACTCTGGCTTACACTAGAAACACCTGACCACCCCTCATCTGTTCTCAGCTCATTCTCCTCCACTCAGATCTCCTCATCTTCTCGTTCAGTTATTTCCTCTCTGGTTTCTCCGTCATCCGTGGTATTCACTTGAAGTCATGGGTGAAGAGAAATACACAACGCAGAAGACGAGAGGTCAATAGATTACAAACGATCAAAGGACATTGTGTTTTGTTCTGTAATAGGGAAGTATTGATCAATAGGTCAGACACATGGGAGGAATTTCAGTCCGGGACTCATAGCTACATGGCAAGTTCTCATTGGTCCACATTGTTTATACTTTGAACCTGAAATAGGATACTTGTTATTTGGCCATTGGCCCAGTGTTATTGCAAGGAATTGTAATTGATCAACCACAGGCTAGGGCTGGGTTATAAAACTACACCCTGTCCCTTTGTTCTGTGGAGAGAATCACTGGAGAGAACCACTGAGGACAGGGGAGAATGAACATCTACCATCTACCTCCCCACATGATTTGTTCTCTTTGAATAAAGCTATTTTCCTCCCCCTGATTTTCTTTGGGGTCTGTGTTATTGAAGAGTAACATCAACTGCTAACAGTGAGGTATAACATAGATGCCAAATAGGAAATAGCGCCCACCAGTTCAGCTATTTAACACAGGAAAGGGCCCCAGAAGACCACTTTAGACTGTCGAGATGCATGGCCTGTATGGTCCAGTGGTTACTACCACAGCCACTATGGGTTCCAATCTGACCCGTGTCCTTTTGACAATTTCTCCTGCCTTTCCTTTCTCCTCTTCGCTGTCCTATCTAGATAAAAACACAAAGCCCTAAAACAAATAGACAGTACCAGTCAAAAGTTTGGACACACCTACTCATTTAAAGCTTTTTCTTTATTTTTACTATTTTATACATTGAAGAATAATAGTATAGACATCAAAACTATGAAATAACACATATGGAATCATGTAGTAACCAAAAGAAAGTGTTAAACAAATCCAAATATATTTTATATTTGAGATTCTTCAAAGTAGCCACCCTTTGCCTTGATGAAAGCTTTGCACAATCTTGGCATTCTCTCAACCAGCACCATGACGTAGTCACCTGGAATGCATTTCAATTAACAAGTGTGCCTTGTTAGAAGTTAATTTGTGGAATTTCTTTCCTTTTTAATGTGTTTGAGCCAATCAGTTTTGTTGTGACAAGGTAGTGGTAGTATACAGGAGATAGCCCTATTTGGTAAAAGACCAAGTCAATATTATGGCAAGAACAGCTCAAATAAGCAAAGAGAAGTTAAATTAAGGTCAGTCAATACAGAAAATGTCAAGAACTGAAAGTTTCTTCAAGTGCAGTCGCAAAAACCATCAAGCGCTATGATGAAACTGGCTCTCATGAGGACCGACACAGGAATGGAAGACCCAGAGTTACCTCTGCTGCAGAGGAGAAGTTCATTATAGTTACCAGCCTCAGAAATTGTAGCCCAAATAATTTCTTCACAGATGTTAAGATACACCCCGACTTTATATCACTGTCATGAAGAATTACGTCCATCCTGTGTCACTTTACTTGGACTAAGAAAATACACTTTATGACACTGTTATGAAGCATTATGACCACCATACTCATATAAGCCATATAGGCCCTTATATCAGTCATAAGTCAAAAAGAGGGTGTCTTGTCCTGCTCCTGAAATATGCACCTGCATTCATCCCAGTCATCAGCAACAGAGCATTGGAGTAGGTGCATGTCTGACGTCACTGTGTGTGCACAATGACAATGGTCATTTAATATAGTCTATTAAAAATGTTACATAAACATACTGTTGACGAGTAGGCTATGGTGTAATGGAATGTTTTGCCTTGTGTGGGAGATTTTATGGGCTTTGAAACTCTTATGTAGGTGTCATAACCAGCCATAAAGTAACTACCCTGGTAGGTTTAGTGGGCTTTGACACTCTTATGTAGGTGTTATAACCAGCCATAAAGTAACTACCCTGGTAGGTTTAGTGGGCTTTGACACTCTTATGTAGGTGTTATAACCAGCCATATAGTAACTACCCTTGTAGGTTTAGTGGGCTTTGACACTCTTATGTAGGTGTTATAACCTGCCATAAAGTAACTACCCTTGTAGGTTTAGTGGGCTTTGACACTCTTATGTAGGTATCATAACCAGCCATAAAGTAACTACCCTAGTAGGTTTAGTGGGCTTTGACACTCTTATGTAGGTATCATAACCAGCCATAAAATAACTACCCTGGTGGGTTTAGTGGGCTTTGACACTCTTATGTAGGTGTTATAACCAGCCATAAAGTAACTACCCTGGTAGGTTTAGTGGGCTTTGACACTCTTATGTGGGTGTTATAACCAGCCATATAGTAACTACCCTTGTAGGTTTAGTGGGCTTTGACACTCTTATGTAGGTGTTATAACCAGCCATATAGTAACTACCCTTGTAGGTTTAGTGGGCTTTGACACTCTTATGTAGGTATCATAACCAGCCATAAAGTAACTACCCTAGTAGGTTTAGTGGGCTTTGACACTCTTATGTAGGTATCATAACCAGCCATAAAATAACTACCCTGGTGGGTTTAGTGGGCTTTGACACTCTTATGTAGGTGTCATAATCAGCCATAAAGTAACTACCCTTGTAGGTTTAGTGGGCTTTGACACTCTTATGTAGGTATCATAACCAGCCATAAAGTAACTACCCTAGTAGGTTTAGTGGGCTTTGACACTCTTATGTAGGTATCATAACCAGCCATAAAGTAACTACCCTGGTAGGTTTAGTGGGCTTTGACACTCTTATGTAGGTGTCATAACCAGCCATAAAAGAACTACCCTGGTAGGTTTAGTGGGCTTTGACACTCTTATGTAGGTGTCATAACCAGCCATAAAGTAACTACCCTGGTAGGTTTAGTGGGCTTTGACACTCTTACGTAGGTGTTATAACCAGCCATAAAGTAACTACCCTGGTAGGTTTAGTGGGCTTTGACACTCTTATGTAGGTGTCATAACCAGCCATATAGTAACTACCCTGGTAGGTTTAGTGGGCTTTGACACTCTTATGTAGGTATCATAACCAGCCATAAAGTAACTACCCTGGTAGGTTTAGTGGGCTTTGACACTCTTATGTAGGTGTCATAATCAGCCATATAGTAACTACCCTGGTAGGTTTAGTGGGCTTTGACACTCTTACGTAGGTGTTATAACCAGCCATAAAGTAACTACCCTGGTAGGTTTAGTGGGCTTTGACACTCTTACGTAGGTATCATAATCAGCCATATAGTAACTACCCTGGTAGGTTTAGTGGGCTTTGACACTCTTACGTAGGTGTTATAACCAGCCATAAAGTAACTACCCTGGTAGGTTTAGTGGGCTTTGACACTCTTACGTAGGTGTCATAACCAGCCATAAAGTAATACAATATATGTCACAACAGGTCTAAATATATGTTTCATGACAGTGGTATGTCCATATTATTAACAGGTTATGACACGTTATGTCAGCTGTTATGACTTATTATTTCATGGTTATGACCGTGTCATAACACATTATGACACTGGGCGTCAAGTGAAGTCTTACCAAACATTCTATCTATGTTAGCAAAAACCTTCTGAGAACCTATTGGCGTTCGAGTTAAGAGTTAGGAGAACATTCCCTTAATGTCAAACAGAACATACCCAGAACGTGGTTACCATGTTCTCAGAATATACCATATTAAATGTTCAAGACATGTTTCCTAGGCCGTTGCAAGAGCATTCATGTGTCCAGTTTTCAGTGGGTTAGGAGAATATTCCATCAACGTCCCACCAAACATACACAGATGTTAGGCACGTTTCATGGGAAATTTGCAAGAACAATGTGTCCAGGTTTTTTTTTTTTTTTTTTTTTTTTTTTTTTTTAATTGTACCCCTTTTTCTCCCCAATTTCGTGGTATCCAATTGTTGTAGTAGCTACTATCTTGTCTCATCGCTACAACTCCCGTACGGGCTCGGGAGAGACGAAGGTTGAAAGTCATGCGTCCTCCGATACACAACGAAACCAAGCCACAGCGCGCATCCAACCCGGAAGCCAGCCGCACCAATGTGTCGAAGGAAACACCGTGCACCTGGCGACCTGGTTAGTGTGCACTGCGCCCAGCCCGCCACAGGAGTCGCTGGTGCGCGATGAGACAAGGACACCCCTACCGACCAAGCCCTCCCTAACCCGGGCGACGCTAGGGCCAATTGTGCGTCGCCCCACGGACCTCCCGGTCGCGGCCGGTTACGACAGAGCCTGGGCGCGAACCCAGGGACTCTGATGGCACAGCTAGCGATGCAGTACAGCGCCCTTAACCACTGCGCCACCCGGGAGGCCATGTGTCCAGTTTTCTGAGGGTCAGGAGAATATTCCATAAAAAAATGTTTTGGTTTCATTACACATCCCACCTTGTTACTGTTGTCAAGTCAACCAAGGCCCTGAACCACTGAACCATTCAGAACTCTTTGTCTGTTGTCAAGTCAATCAAGGCCCTGAACCACTGAACCATTCAGAACTCTTTGTCTGTTGTCAAGTCAATCAAGGCCCTGAACTACTGAACCTTTCAGAACTCTTTGTCTGTTGTCAAGTCAATCAACGCACTGAACCACTGAACCATTCAGAACTCTTTGTCTGTTGTCAAGTCAATCAAGGCCCTGAACCACTGAACCATTCAGAACTCTTTGTCTGTTGTCAAGTCAATCAAGGCCCTGAACCACTGAACCATTCAGAACTCTTTGTCTGTTGTCAAGTCAATCAAGGCCCTGAACCACTGAACCTTTCAGAACTCTTTGTCTGTTGTCAAGTCAATCAACGCCCTGAACCACTGAACCATTCAGAACTCTTTGTCTGTTGTCAAGTCAATCAAGGCCCTGAACCACTGAACCATTCAGAACTCTTTGTCTGTTGTCAAGTCAATCAAGGCCCTGAACCACTGAACCATTCAGAACTCTTTGTCTGTTGTCAAGTCAATCAAGGCCCTGAACCACTGAACCATTCAGAACTCTTTGTCTGTTGTCAAGTCAATCAAGGCCCAGAACCTCTGAACCATTCAGAACTCTTTGTCTGTTGTCAAGGATACTCAAACACAAAGTGCTTTTAATATACAGTGTTTTTCAATTTAAATATTTGACAAATGATTACATTTTGCATGTTGATTTATACAGTAATTATTATTCAACAGTCCTCACCTGGGAT
Source organism: Oncorhynchus clarkii lewisi (assembly GCF_045791955.1). Taxonomy (NCBI): domain Eukaryota; kingdom Metazoa; phylum Chordata; class Actinopteri; order Salmoniformes; family Salmonidae; genus Oncorhynchus; species Oncorhynchus clarkii. The sequence continues at coordinate 34,757,082 of NC_092170.1, forward strand.
CTGATCTCACAACCTCTCGGGACACCGATCTTCCTTCAACACCACCATGTCCATGGCATGCATTAGTCATTCTGACTGTCATTGATTTGATTGACTTATTTCAGCAATTGAAGGGTTTTCAGTATAGTTGTCTTATGTTGGTAGGCCTTGTTAACCTGTTAAAATGACTTGACAGGGGTAAGCATTTGGGTGTGTTTGTGAGTATCCTTAACCTTGCCAACTGGCAAACAGCTATGAATGGATCAGTGGTTTATCAATAGGGCTTTGATTGGCTTTTGCAGAAGTAACAAGACGTGATGTGTAAGGAAACTTTAATATATATATATTTAAATTGTACCATGAGACTACATCCTGACAACTGATAAACAGAAATGTTCTGGCAACGTTCCCATGAAACGTGTCTAGAACATGAATATCTTATATTCCGATAACATGGCAATCATGTTCTGTGTATGTTTAGTGTGACATTGGTGAAATATTCTCCTAACCCACAAAAAACTGGACACATGAATATTCCTGCAATGTTACCATGAAACGTGTCAAGAACAATATCTTGTGTTCTGAGAACATGACAAACGTGTTGTGAGAACATGACAAACGTGTTCTGAGAACATGACAAACGTGTTCTGAGAACATGACAAACGTGTTCTGAGAACATGACAAACGTGTTCTGAAAACATGACAAACGTGTTCTGAGAACATGACAAACGTGTTCTGAGAACATGACAAACGTGTTCTGAGAACATGACAAACGTGTTCTGAGAACATGGCAAACGTGTTCTGAGAACATGACAAACGTGTTCAGAGAACATGACAAACGCGTTCTGAGAACATGACAAACGCGTTCTGAGAACATGACAAACGCGTTCTGAGAACATGACAAACGCGTTCTGAGAACATGACAAACGTGTTCTGAGAACATGACAAACGTGTTCTGAGAACATGACAAACGTGTTCTGAGAACATGGCAAACGTGTTCTGAGAACATGACAAACGCGTTCTGAGAACATGACAAACGCGTTCTGAGAACATGACAAACGCGTTCTGAGAACATGACAAACGCGTTCTGAGAACATGACAAACGCGTTCTGAGAACATGACAAACGCGTTCTGAGAACATGACAAACGTGTTCTGAGAACATGACAAACGTGTTCTGAGAACATGACAAACGTGTTCTGAGTACATGACAAACGTGTTCTGAGAACATGACAAACATGTTCTGAGAACATGACAAACGTGTTCTGAGAACATGACAAACGTGTTCTGAGAACATGACAAACGTGTTGTGAGAACATGACAAACGTGTTCTGAGAACATGACAAACGTGTTCTGAGAACATGACAAACGTGTTGTGTGCATGTTTGGTGGGAAGTTGATGTAATATTCCCCTAAGTGGAAGCCAGAGACAGACAGTGTGTTAGGCCTCAGTAATAACAACCATTATCTGCCACTGTAATGGACATCAATTCATTCTAAGTGAAATGGTCTCTCAACATCTCTCTCTCTCCATCTCTCTTCCTCTCTCCCTCCCTCCATCTCTCTCTCTCTCTCTCTCTCTCTCTATTGTTCATTACCTCTATCTCCCTCCTCCTCTTTCACTTTAATCCTGTGCTGCTTAAGATTTGTAATAACATGTCAAACATAGAAATGCCTGGCATAGAATGGCAGAAGGACATAGAAATGCCTAGGGTAGAATGGCAGAGTGACAGCCTATCATGTTTCAGAGAGACAGTTCAAGATAACAACTCAGTTTACACCTCAAATAGTGAGAGGTGGCAATACAGGCCAATACTCTCCAACACACACTCAATACACACATACACACAAGTTAGTGTCTGGCGAGGATATGTCTCTCCTACAACCTTAATATATTACACACACTAACACACACACCCATACACACACATATGTTGTATTTCCTAAAAAGATTTTAACTCCAACCAGATTATTCTGACCCTGTTTACCATGGCAACAACCCTGACATATCCCATTAATCACACACGCACAAAAGCACATCTACACACATAGACACTACCCATCACACACACAGACACAGACACACACACATACTCTCTCTTTCTCTCTCTCTCCCACACACTCCAATCCAACAGTTTTAATCCCCTGAGAGGTATCATCTCAGACCAAATAAGCACTGTCCATTTAATGTTCCCTCTCAGGAGACCAGACAGACAGCTCTGTCTGGGGTAGAGAGAGGGGGGATAGAGAGGGGGGGCAGTGGGATATAGAGAAGGAGAGGGGTTGAGAGAGAGAGAGATGTAGATAGGGAGGGGTTGTCACGAGGGGTTGTCATTTTGGTTTGGTAGGGTGTGACTAGGGGGGGTGTTCTTATCTAGGTGTTTTATTTCTATGTTGGCCTGGTATGGTTCCCAATCAGAGGCAGCTGTTTATCGTTGTCTCTGATTGGGGATCATATTTAGGCAGCCATTTCTCCACTGTGTTTTGTGGGTTCTTGTTTCTGTGTAGTTGCCTGTGAGCACTGCATAAACGTCACTGGTTGTGTATTCTTTGTTTTTTTTGTGCGGTTCACTTATCAATAAAATATGTGGAACCCAGATCACGCTGCA
>NC_092170.1:34764667-34789667 GCF_045791955.1 Oncorhynchus clarkii lewisi
CGGCTCCTCCCCCGCCCCCCCCCCACACACTGCCTCCCCCCACCTCGGCCTCGTCGGAGGACACCAGGGAGTCTCGTATGAACTCAATGCTCTGCTCCAGGGCCACAGCAGAGTGCCAGCAGGAGTCTCTTATCTCACAGCCCAGGCTGATGTTGGGGAGGATACGGGGGTCAGCGTTGATACGGTCTAGAGTGTGCAGCATGGCCTCAACACGCTGGATACCGTACTGCTCGCGCACTGAGCCGCATTTACGTTCGTGTACCTGGGTGAGGAATACACACACACACATAAACACACACACACACACACACACACACACTGGATACTGCTTTGCTCACGACACGCACTGAGACACTCTTACACTTATGCAGCTGGGGATGGATACAGTGGGGTCTGAAATGATTGACACCCTTGATAAAAATTGAGCAACATAGACTGTATAAAGTGAATCATTCAAATACTGAGCTGTACTGTATGCAAAAACAACAAAAAGGGAAATTATATAATTTTATACTAATACAATTGCTCAGAAAAAGAGATTTAGAAGGAGTTAAGGGACCAAATGATTGACCCGCCTGTTTTCAATACCTTTCAATAATTCAACTTGTGAGGATAAGGCCACTGTTTTCTGAGTTGGAGAACACATTGGGAGGGATCATAGACCATTGCTCCACACAGAATCTGTGCTTAAAGTGTTTACTAAACAGCATTGGCACTTAGATTTGGAAGAAAAAAATGGCGTACAATATAGCTCAGTTTTTTGAATGATTTATTTTATAGTCATTTAGGCTCATCTTTATCAAGGGTGTCAATCATCTCAGACCCCACTGTGCATCTTCCCCACACCATCAGTCACTCATGTGTACATAAAGGATGCCTTAGTCTCAGAGGGTTGTACCTTGTCCGCTGTCGGCTGGTGATGGACAGAGAACAGGGCTCCTATGATGATGTCACCGGGGATGTGTGCCACGACTCGCCGCTCGTTAGACTGGGCATCGCCAACAGTCCCACGCCACACCCATACAGGCAGGGCCAGGATGATCCAGATCATCTTATTGGTTAATTTGTTAACAATAGAAAATGTCTTGATGATGTGTCTTGATGATGTCCAGTTTGGTCAAGAACTACTATGCTTCATGAGAGTAAAGTTCCTCTCCATTGTGAAGAGTGGTGGCAAGCCAAAAATAATAATACAAATGTGGACTTCCTCCTCCTGCTGTGGAAGTCAAGGACGGGCCATTGTCACGTTACCAATAAGGAGTGCCAGAGAGAAGCCGTGTATGTTGGGAAATACTTTAGACTCCTTCTGGTCGAAACTGGACTCCACTCTGATTGGTTGAGGAATATCCTCCTCTATGGTGAAGCGGTGGTCTCCATGGTAACAGGTAACAGACAGGTAAAGGGGCTGGTCATTACCTGTAAACAGAGAGGTAGTGGGGGGTTCGGGTCTGAACGCAGCAGGGGACATCAATCCTTTATAGGGGCTTACTTTGCTGTTTTCACATCAATCTGTTATCTACCTGTGACACATCAGGGAGCAGGGAAGGCTGCCAGAGAGGAGGGAGAACAATAACATACAACACCAGACCAAGCCTCAGAGCACAGGAACCATACCCAGTGGGAACCTATCCAATCAGTTTATACTCTCACATGAATCCTACCACAGCTTCACACCATTGCCTCATCAGAATATATATAATACGTTTGCATGCTTTGAGGTCTTGTGTAGCTTTTCAAAGGATCAGAGACACAATTCACAAAATGATCATGATGAACAACACTCTCACTCTACCTCATGTCATATAGGCCTTGTAAACTATAACTAAAACGCTTGTGTATTTCAAGCAAATATATTTAACCTCAATTATGCATAAGAACATATTGTAACCACAGGTAGAACATATTTCATTATATTTCAGCAGCTGAAAGCACTAAGTAAATTAGTTTGAAGGGGATGGGTCCAACTTTGCGCAAATAGACTTGATCAAGGTCGTCGGAATGTCGGCAGAGTTGGGGGCTCAACAGTTCGAGCCCGGCCGGTGTCCCCTCGAGCGCTAGGCGAGAAACGAGGGGGTCAAGGGAAGTAATTAATAATGACAGCGTCATTACAGCGCCATTAACAGGAGAGCTGTTCGCTCGGGATCCATTCTTCCTAAGAGCCATTCATCCTGCAAGACCGATTTATCATAATACAGATTCCTCCACCACCACCGTCTTTCTCTCTCGCGCGCTCTGTCTCTTTCCCACCAAGGCTGCGCGCGGTATTACATACCTGTCGCTCTGTATGTGCTCAAGTAGAGGTCACATTTCACTTTATTACAGAACCGAATGAATTTATCCTCTTCTCTATCACAGAAACATACATCTGCTCAAATAGGCATGAACGTCGTTCAGCCCGTTGGCTACAGAGGTCACTGCGCTTCTCGCCGGTATAAATTGTCAATAGGCTAGCCTGCCACATTCAACACACCACGGTTATCCCGTTAAATAAACCGCGTTAATACGCCGAACAATCAACAGTCTGGGAGATTTAAGTTGCCCATAGATTTCGTTATTGATTGGGTGAGTAAACAACGGGAGAGGATAGCAGGATTTTCACATGATGTGCCTGTGCCCATTGAATATGATATATGTGCCTTTGTAGCCTATGGATGCCATTGTGAAGTCTGCCAACGGGAATGTGTTCCCAGCAGGGGCAGACTGGCCATCTAGCATTTCGGGCAAATGCCAGATAGGCTGGTCCCTTTTTAGCCCAGTGGGCCTAACTAACTTGTTGTTTTTTCTCAGCAAAATGATCATTTGCCAGATAATGATGGTATAAAGGGAAAAATGGGGCGGTGTGTTAGAAATGGCAGGGACGATTTCTGATCCCAGTCTGCTCCTGGCTCCATGGCTAAACAATGTCAAATAAGGAGACATGGCAATGGTCTGTCTGTCTTTCTGTATGTCTCATAGCTTGTGTAAACGGGACGGATCTGGTAGCTGCATGCGCTTGTCCTCCAGAGCTGTCCGCGGTGCTGAAATTGAGTCGTCGCGCGCATCACCGTTTGCCCAGACAACCATCGCAGAGAAGAGACTTTAAGTAACTTTTAAATTTCCCTTGACAATGTTAACATCAAAACCCTCACCGGTCAAAAAGACTTAAAGACAGAAGGCTGGCTGCCACACGGAATGATGTTACCGAGGGGAGGTGTGTGTGTGTGTGTGGGGGAAGGGGGGGGGGGGGAGTAAATAGAGCGGAGGCTATCTGCTGTGTCTCACTGTTGCATTACACAGGCTGAACGCGCCGTTACGTTACATCCAAATGTACACACATAGAGCCTTACCGTGTCAATCTGCGACCTCGTTCATTTCCACGGGATATAGGCAGAACACGCACCGACTGCTCGCGACCAAGGCCACAGCTCGAGCTCTTCTCGTCTTCATGTCACGCACAAACTCTGCCGGTGCGATGTCTGCTCACGCATCGCGCGCCAAACCCCTAGTCTAACCCCCTCCTCTCAACCAGTATGTCTCGCGACAGGGCAGGTTACCTGGCAGCTCTCTATATCCACACACTGTGCTGAGGAGTGACTATCATGGCAGTCTGTCTATCTGACACAACTCCACTCAGGGAGAACTGCAGTTGGTGAGCTTGTGTTTTTTGTTTGGGTTATTTCCTGCGGCGCGTGCGGCTTTCAGACCGCAAGGTGACTGCCTCGCGTCCTTCGAAACACCGCTCAGCGCGCGCCCTCCCTTCCAGCGAAGATGTTTGTGAATTAATTCCCGCATCGAACCTGTGACACTAGGCTGAATCACCAAATACACACTGATCATCAGATCACACACATCTCTGTGTGTGTGTGTGTGTGTGTGTGTGTGTGTGTGTGTGTGTGTGTGTGTGTGTGTGGCCTTTCAAACGGATTATGTCAAGTCTACCACCCGATGACCGTCCTGAGACATTGATGGAATGAGCGACTAGGTGCGTTTATCGATCCATGACACTGTCACTAATCTCTCTCTCTCTCTCGCTCTCAATCTCTCTCTCGTTCTCTCGATCTCTCTCTCTCACACAAACACACACACACACACACACACACACACACACACACACACACACACACACACACACACACACACACACACACACACACACACACACACACACACACACACACACACACACACACACACACACACACACACACACACACACACACACACACACACACACACACACACACACACACACACACACACACACACACATACACACACACATGCATTAGGTTCAGTAGCACAAACAGCAGTCTGAACCAGGCGGGCACAACACACAGAGGCGGGCTATTACCTACCTTATAAGCTCTCTAATAGTAGTATCGCCCATCACACAGAGCTTTGACGGTTGTATTGCAGGCAGTCAAAATATACTTTGGTGCTAAAACGTTCCCGATATCATATATTATTTACAATTAATAGAAACATTGAATATCTCCACACTAATTCCAGGATGACAAAAATAGCGCGGGAATCGAATCAGACCAACCGGGCTCTGACACAATGGCCGTTAATACACGGTAAAGCTCGAGTAAACAGCCGTCTGCCCTCTGCTGGCCTGCCCGCCTCTCAACGTGAATACACACATCTAACATGTTCATCATTCGTTAAGAACAAAATAATACAACTCAACAGTATCAAAGAAAAAGCTTAAAAGTAAATGAAAAATTAATGACTTTGTATTTGTTGCTTTTTACAGATTGACTGTTCTGTTGATAACATGTTTTTCCTGAATGTAAGACTAGCCCAAAAGTTAAATGGGAAAAGCTATTTGAATAGGCCTACCTCAACTAGACCACCGTGCATGTTCTGGAGAAACCCCACTCCACGTACTGATCAGAGCATCATGGTCGTGATGAATCCACGTTTTCACTATGGCAACGACGGAACACCGAGTCTGTTCCTGCGCTCTTTCGCTCGCTCGCTGTCTGTCGCGCTTGCTCTGCGCGGCTCCAATATGGGGGCTTCATCGCGGCCACGCTCTGCGCGTCACAGGCCAACTACCGATCTGACAGTCTCCTCTCTATCTCTCTCTATATATATCCCTCTCTATCTCTCTCTCTATGTCTCTCTTCCTCTCTCTCCGTATCTCTATCTGTCTATCAAACTACACTCTGTGTGCTCTCTCTTTTGAATACAGTATGTACAGGCTAAGTGTGTTTGTGTTAATGGATGGATAGATGTGCAGATACAGATTCAGGGGGAGTGTTTAGGGGCTTGGCCAGAAACAAGGCCAGAATTAAATCGCCAGCCAAATGCAAGAGGGATTAGAAGACACACACACATGCACACGCACACACACACGCACACGGCAGCGCTGGGTAGGGTGCACCTTTTGCAGGCTCACTAGACTTTGAGATTTAGTGTGTATTTCTGTGTTAATTCTTTGTTTACTCAAAACATTTGTGCTTGCTAAAATACTATTCCATTTTTTATCTCATTATTATTAGTATATATCTTTATGACTTTCTTTACTCATTCATTTATTTTATTGTTGCTGAACTGCTGAGAGGTGAGCCTGTCCATAGGTGAGTGAGCCTGTCGATAGGTGAGCCTGTCCATAGGTGAGTGAGCCTGTCGATAGGTGAGCCTGTCCATAGGTGAGTGAGCCTGACGATAGGTGAGCCTGTCCATAGGTGAGTGAGCCTGTCGATAGGTGAGCCTGTCCATAGGTGAGTGAGCCTGTCGATAGGTGAGCCTGTCCATAGGTGAGTGAGCCTGTCGATAGGTGAGCCTGTCCATAGGTGAGTGAGCCTGTCGATAGGTGAGCCTGTCCATAGGTGAGTGAGCCTGTCGATAGGTGAGCCTGTCCATAGGTGAGTGAGCCTGTCGATAGGTGAGCCTGTCCATAGGTGAGTGAGCCTGTCGATAGGTGAGCCTGTCCATAGGTGAGTGAGCCTGTCGATAGGTGAGCCTGTCCATAGGTGAGTGAGCCTGTCGATAGGTGAGCCTGTCCATAGGTGAGTGAGCCTGTCGATAGGTGAGCCTGTCCATAGGTGAGTGAGCCTGTCGATAGGTGAGCCTGTCCATAGGTGAGTGAGCCTGTCGATAGGTGAGCCTGTCCATAGGTGAGTGAGCCTGTCGATAGGTGAGCCTGTCCATGGGTGAGTGAGCCTGTCGATAGGTGAGCCTGTCCATAGGTGAGTGAGCCTGTCCATAGGTGAGCCTGTCCATAGGTGAGTGAGCCTGTCGATAGGTGAGCCTGTCCATGGGTGAGTGAGCCTGTCGATAGGTGAGCCTGTCCATGGGTGAGTGAGCCTGTCGATAGGTGAGCCTGTCGATAGGTGAGCCTGTCCATGGGTGAGTGAGCCTGTCGATAGGTGAGCCTGTCGATAGGTGAGCCTGTCGATAGGTGAGCCTGTCCATAGGTGAGCCTGTCCATAGGTGAGCCTGTCCATGGGTGAGCCTGTCGATGGGTGAGCCTGTCCATAGGTAAGCCTGTCCATAGGTGAGCCTGTCGATAGGTGAGCCGGTCGATAGGTGAGCCTGTCCATAGGTGAGCCTGTCCATAGGTGAGTGAGCCTGTCGATAGGTGAGCCTGTCCATAGGTGAGTGAGCCTGTCCATAGGTGAGCCTGTCGATAGGTGAGCTGGTCGATAGGTGAGCCTGTCGATAGGTGAGCCTGTCCATAGGTGAGCCTGTCCATAGGTGAGCCTGTCCATAGGTGAGCCTGTCGATAGGTGAGCCGGTCGATAGGTGAGCCAGTCGATAGGTGAGCCTGTCCATAGGTGAGCCTGTCCATAGGTGAGTGAGCCTGTCGATAGGTGAGCCTGTCCATAGGTGAGTGAGCCTGTCGATAGGTGAGCCTGTCGATAGGTGAGCCTGTCCATAGGTGAGCCTGTCGATAGGTGAGCCTGTCCATAGGTGAGCCTGTCGATAGGTGAGCCTGTCCATAGGTGAGCCTGTCGATAGGTGAGCCGGTTGATAGGTGAGCCTGTCGATAGGTGAGCCTGTCCATAGGTGAGCCTGTCTATAGGTGAGCCTGTCCATAGGTGAGCCTGTCCATAGGTGAGTGAGCCTGTCGATAGGTGAGCCTGTCCATAGGTGAGTGAGCCTGTCAATAGGTGAGCCTGTCCATAGGTGAGCCTGTCCATAGGTGAGTGAGCCTGTCGATAGGTGAGCCTGTCCATATGTGAGCCTGTCCATAGGTGAGCCTGTCGATAGGTGAGCCGGTCGATAGGTGAGCCTGTCGATAGGTGAGCCTGTCCATAGGTGAGCCTGTCTATAGGTGAGCCTGTCCATAGGTGAGCCTGTCCATAGGTGAGCCGGTCGATAGGTGAGCCTGTCTATAGGTGAGCCTGTCCATAGGTGAGCCGGTTGATAGGTGAGCCTGTCGATGAGTGAGCCTGTCCATAGGTGAGCCTGTCCATAGGTGAGCCTGTCGAGGGGTGAGCCTGTCGATGGGTGAGCCTGTCCATAGGTGAGCCTGTCCATGGGTGAGCCTGTCGATGGGTGAGCCTGTCCATAGGTAAGCCTGTCCATAGGTGAGCCTGTCGATAGGTGAGCCGGTCGATAGGTGAGCCTGTCCATAGGTGAGCCTGTCCATGGGTGAGTGAGCCTGTCGATAGGTGAGCCTGTCCATGGGTGAGTGAGCCTGTCGATAGGTGAGCCTGTCGATAGGTGAGCCTGTCCATGGGTGAGTGAGCCTGTCGATAGGTGAGCCTGTCGATAGGTGAGCCTGTCGATAGGTGAGCCTGTCGATAGGTGAGCCTGTCCATAGGTGAGCCTGTCCATGGGTGAGCCTGTCGATGGGTGAGCCTGTCCATAGGTAAGCCTGTCCATAGGTGAGCCTGTCGATAGGTGAGCCGGTCGATAGGTGAGCCTGTCCATAGGTGAGCCTGTCCATAGGTGAGTGAGCCTGTCGATAGGTGAGCCTGTCCATAGGTGAGTGAGCCTGTCCATAGGTGAGCCTGTCGATAGGTGAGCTGGTCGATAGGTGAGCCTGTCGATACGTGAGCCTGTCCATAGGTGAGCCTGTCCGTAGGTGAGCCTGTCCATAGGTGAGCCTGTCGATAGGTGAGCCGGTCGATAGGTGAGCCGGTCGATAGGTGAGCCTGTCCATAGGTGAGCCTGTCCATAGGTGAGTGAGCCTGTCAATAGGTGAGCCTGTCCATAGGTGAGTGAGCCTGTCGATAGGTGAGCCTGTCGATAGGTGAGCCTGTCCATAGGTGAGCCTGTCGATAGGTGAGCCTGTCCATAGGTGAGCCTGTCGATAGGTGAGCCTGTCCATAGGTGAGCCTGTCGATAGGTGAGCCGGTTGATAGGTGAGCCTGTCGATAGGTGAGCCTGTCCATAGGTGAGCCTGTCTATAGGTGAGCCTGTCCATAGGTGAGTCTGTCCATAGGTGAGTGAGCCTGTCGATAGGTGAGCCTGTCCATAGGTGAGTGAGCCTGTCGATAGGTGAGCCTGTCCATAGGTGAGCCTGTCCATAGGTGAGTGAGCCTGTCGATAGGTGAGCCTGTCCATATGTGAGCCTGTCCATAGGTGAGCCTGTCGATAGGTGAGCCGGTCGATAGGTGAGCCTGTCGATAGGTGAGCCTGTCCATAGGTGAGCCTGTCTATAGGTGAGCCTGTCCATAGGTGAGCCTGTCCATAGGTGAGCCGGTCGATAGGTGAGCCTGTCTATAGGTGAGCCTGTCCATAGGTGAGCCGGTTGATAGGTGAGCCTGTCGATGAGTGAGGCTGTCCATAGGTGAGCCTGTCCATAGGTGAGCCTGTCGAGGGGTGAGCCTGTCGATGGGTGAGCCTGTCCATAGGTGAGCCTGTCCATTGGTGAGCCTGTCCATAGGTGAGCCTGTCGATGGGTGAGCCTGTCCATAGGTGAGCCTGTCCATAGGTGAGCCTGTCGATGGGTGAGCCTGTCGATAGGTGAGCCGGTCGATAGGTGAGCCTGTCCATAGGTGAGCCTGTCCATAGGTGAGCCTGTCCATAGGTGAGTGAGCCTGTCGATAGGTGAGCCTGTCGATAGGTGAGCCTGTCGATAGGTGAGCCTGTCGATAGGTGAGCCTGTCGAGGGGTGAGCCTGTCGAGGGGTGAGCCTGTCCATAGGTGAGCCTGTCCATAGGTGAGCCTGTCCATAGGTGAGCCTGTCGAGGGGTGAGCCTGTCGATGGGTGAGCCTGTCGATGGGTGAGCCTGTCGATGGGTGATCCTGTCGATGGGTGAGCCTGTCCATAGGTGAGCCTGTCGATAGGTGAGCCTGTCCATGGGTGAGCCTGTCGATGGGTGAGCCTGTCGATAGGTGAGCCTGTCGATAGGTGAGCCTGTCCATAGGTGAGCCTGTCCATAGGTGAGCCTGTCGGTGGGTGAGCCTGTCCGTGGGTGAGCCTGTCGATGGGTGAGCCTGTCGATAGGTGAGCCTGTCGATAGGTGAGCCTGTCCATAGGTGAGCCTGTCGATAGGTGAGCCTGTCGATGGGTGAGCCTGTCCGTAGCTGCGCCTGTCGATGGGTGAGCCTGTCGATAGGTGAGCCTGTCGATAGGTGAGCCTGTCCACAGGTGAGCCTGTCGATAGGTGAGCCTGTCCACAGGTGAGCCTGTCAATAGGTGAGCCTGTCGATAGGTGAGCCTGTCTATAGGTGAGCCTGTCCACAGGTGAGCCTGTCAATAGGTGAGCCTGTCCATAGGTGAGCCTGTCCATAGGTGAGCCTGTCGATGGGTGAGCCTGTCCATAGGTAAGCCTGTCCATAGGTGAGCCTGTCGATAGGTGAGCCGGTCGATAGGTGAGCCTGTCCATAGGTGAGCCTGTCCATAGGTGAGTGAGCCTGTCGATAGGTGAGCCTGTCCATAGGTGAGCCTGTCCATAGGTGAGTGAGCCTGTCGATGGTGAGCCTGTCGATAGGTGAGCCGGTCGATAGGTGAGCCTGTCCATAGGTGAGCCTGTCCATAGGTGAGCCTGTCCATAGGTGAGTGAGCCTGTCGATAGGTGAGCCTGTCGATAGGTGAGCCTGTCGATAGGTGAGCCTGTCCATAGGTGAGCCTGTCGATAGGTGAGCCTGTCGATAGGTGAGCCTGTCGATAGGTGAGCCTGTCGATAGGTGAGCCTGTCCATAGGTGAGCCTGTCCATAGGTGAGCCTGTCCATAGGTGAGTGAGCCGGTCGATAGGTGAGCCTGTCGATAGGTGAGCCTGTCGATAGGTGAGCCTGTCGATAGGTGAGCCTGTCGATAGGTGAGCCGGTCGATAGGTGAGCCTGTCTATAGGTGAGCCTGTCCATAGGTGAGCCTGTCGAGGGGTGAGCCTGTCGAGGGGTGAGCCTGTCCATAGGTGAGCCTGTCCATAGGTGAGCCTGTCCATAGGTGAGCCTGTCGAGGGGTGAGCATGTCGATGGGTGAGCCTGTCGATGGGTGAGCCTGTCGATGGGTGATCCTGTCGATGGGTGAGCCTGTCCATAGGTGAGCCTGTCGATAGGTGAGCCTGTCCATGGGTGAGCCTGTCGATGGGTGAGCCTGTCGATAGGTGAGCCTGTCGATAGGTGAGCCTGTCCATAGGTGAGCCTGTACATAGGTGAGCCTGTCGGTGGGTGAGCCTGTCCGTGGGTGAGCCTGTCGATGGGTGAGCCTGTCGATAGGTGAGCCTGTCGATAGGTGAGCCTGTCCATAGGTGAGCCTGTCGATAGGTGAGCCTGTCGATGGGTGAGCCTGTCCGTAGGTGAGCCTGTCCATGGGTGAGTGAGCCTGTCGATAGGTGAGCCTGTCCATGGGTGAGTGAGCCTGTCGATAGGTGAGCCTGTCGATAGGTGAGCCTGTCCATGGGTGAGTGAGCCTGTCGATAGGTGAGCCTGTCGATAGGTGAGCCTGTCGATAGGTGAGCCTGTTGATAGGTGAGCCTGTCCATAGGTGAGCCTGTCCATGGGTGAGCCTGTCGATGGGTGAGCCTGTCGAGGGGTGAGCATGTCGATGGGTGAGCCTGTCGATGGGTGAGCCTGTCGATGGGTGATCCTGTCCATAGGTGAGTGAGCCTGTCGATAGGTGAGCCTGTCCATAGGTGAGTGAGCCTGTCGATAGGTGAGCCTGTCCATAGGTGAGTGAGCCTGTCGATAGGTGAGCCTGTCCATAGGTGAGTGAGCCTGTCGATAGGTGAGCCTGTCCATGGGTGAGTGAGCCTGTCGATAGGTGAGCCTGTCCATAGGTGAGTGAGCCTGTCCATAGGTGAGCCTGTCCATAGGTGAGTGAGCCTGTCGATAGGTGAGCCTGTCCATGGGTGAGTGAGCCTGTCGATAGGTGAGCCTGTCCATGGGTGAGTGAGCCTGTCGATAGGTGAGCCTGTCGATAGGTGAGCCTGTCCATGGGTGAGTGAGCCTGTCGATAGGTGAGCCTGTCGATAGGTGAGCCTGTCGATAGGTGAGCCTGTCCATAGGTGAGCCTGTCCATAGGTGAGCCTGTCCATGGGTGAGCCTGTCGATGGGTGAGCCTGTCCATAGGTAAGCCTGTCCATAGGTGAGCCTGTCGATAGGTGAGCCGGTCGATAGGTGAGCCTGTCCATAGGTGAGCCTGTCCATAGGTGAGTGAGCCTGTCGATAGGTGAGCCTGTCCATAGGTGAGTGAGCCTGTCCATAGGTGAGCCTGTCGATAGGTGAGCTGGTCGATAGGTGAGCCTGTCGATAGGTGAGCCTGTCCATAGGTGAGCCTGTCCATAGGTGAGCCTGTCCATAGGTGAGCCTGTCGATAGGTGAGCCGGTCGATAGGTGAGCCAGTCGATAGGTGAGCCTGTCCATAGGTGAGCCTGTCCATAGGTGAGTGAGCCTGTCGATAGGTGAGCCTGTCCATAGGTGAGTGAGCCTGTCGATAGGTGAGCCTGTCGATAGGTGAGCCTGTCCATAGGTGAGCCTGTCGATAGGTGAGCCTGTCCATAGGTGAGCCTGTCGATAGGTGAGCCTGTCCATAGGTGAGCCTGTCGATAGGTGAGCCGGTTGATAGGTGAGCCTGTCGATAGGTGAGCCTGTCCATAGGTGAGCCTGTCTATAGGTGAGCCTGTCCATAGGTGAGCCTGTCCATAGGTGAGTGAGCCTGTCGATAGGTGAGCCTGTCCATAGGTGAGTGAGCCTGTCAATAGGTGAGCCTGTCCATAGGTGAGCCTGTCCATAGGTGAGTGAGCCTGTCGATAGGTGAGCCTGTCCATATGTGAGCCTGTCCATAGGTGAGCCTGTCGATAGGTGAGCCGGTCGATAGGTGAGCCTGTCGATAGGTGAGCCTGTCCATAGGTGAGCCTGTCTATAGGTGAGCCTGTCCATAGGTGAGCCTGTCCATAGGTGAGCCGGTCGATAGGTGAGCCTGTCTATAGGTGAGCCTGTCCATAGGTGAGCCGGTTGATAGGTGAGCCTGTCGATGAGTGAGCCTGTCCATAGGTGAGCCTGTCCATAGGTGAGCCTGTCGAGGGGTGAGCCTGTCGATGGGTGAGCCTGTCCATAGGTGAGCCTGTCCATGGGTGAGCCTGTCGATGGGTGAGCCTGTCCATAGGTAAGCCTGTCCATAGGTGAGCCTGTCGATAGGTGAGCCGGTCGATAGGTGAGCCTGTCCATAGGTGAGCCTGTCCATGGGTGAGTGAGCCTGTCGATAGGTGAGCCTGTCCATGGGTGAGTGAGCCTGTCGATAGGTGAGCCTGTCGATAGGTGAGCCTGTCCATGGGTGAGTGAGCCTGTCGATAGGTGAGCCTGTCGATAGGTGAGCCTGTCGATAGGTGAGCCTGTCGATAGGTGAGCCTGTCCATAGGTGAGCCTGTCCATGGGTGAGCCTGTCGATGGGTGAGCCTGTCCATAGGTAAGCCTGTCCATAGGTGAGCCTGTCGATAGGTGAGCCGGTCGATAGGTGAGCCTGTCCATAGGTGAGCCTGTCCATAGGTGAGTGAGCCTGTCGATAGGTGAGCCTGTCCATAGGTGAGTGAGCCTGTCCATAGGTGAGCCTGTCGATAGGTGAGCTGGTCGATAGGTGAGCCTGTCGATACGTGAGCCTGTCCATAGGTGAGCCTGTCCGTAGGTGAGCCTGTCCATAGGTGAGCCTGTCGATAGGTGAGCCGGTCGATAGGTGAGCCGGTCGATAGGTGAGCCTGTCCATAGGTGAGCCTGTCCATAGGTGAGTGAGCCTGTCAATAGGTGAGCCTGTCCATAGGTGAGTGAGCCTGTCGATAGGTGAGCCTGTCGATAGGTGAGCCTGTCCATAGGTGAGCCTGTCGATAGGTGAGCCTGTCCATAGGTGAGCCTGTCGATAGGTGAGCCTGTCCATAGGTGAGCCTGTCGATAGGTGAGCCGGTTGATAGGTGAGCCTGTCGATAGGTGAGCCTGTCCATAGGTGAGCCTGTCTATAGGTGAGCCTGTCCATAGGTGAGTCTGTCCATAGGTGAGTGAGCCTGTCGATAGGTGAGCCTGTCCATAGGTGAGTGAGCCTGTCGATAGGTGAGCCTGTCCATAGGTGAGCCTGTCCATAGGTGAGTGAGCCTGTCGATAGGTGAGCCTGTCCATATGTGAGCCTGTCCATAGGTGAGCCTGTCGATAGGTGAGCCGGTCGATAGGTGAGCCTGTCGATAGGTGAGCCTGTCGATAGGTGAGCCTGTCGATAGGTGAGCCTGTCGAGGTGTGAGCCTGTCGAGGGGTGAGCCTGTCCATAGGTGAGCCTGTCCATAGGTGAGCCTGTCCATAGGTGAGCCTGTCGAGGGGTGAGCCTGTCGATGGGTGAGCCTGTCGATGGGTGAGCCTGTCGATGGGTGATCCTGTCGATGGGTGAGCCTGTCCATAGGTGAGCCTGTCGATAGGTGAGCCTGTCCATGGGTGAGCCTGTCGATGGGTGAGCCTGTCGATAGGTGAGCCTGTCGATAGGTGAGCCTGTCCATAGGTGAGCCTGTCCATAGGTGAGCCTGTCGGTGGGTGAGCCTGTCCGTGGGTGAGCCTGTCGATGGGTGAGCCTGTCGATAGGTGAGCCTGTCGATAGGTGAGCCTGTCCATAGGTGAGCCTGTCGATAGGTGAGCCTGTCGATGGGTGAGCCTGTCCGTAGCTGCGCCTGTCGATGGGTGAGCCTGTCGATAGGTGAGCCTGTCGATAGGTGAGCCTGTCCACAGGTGAGCCTGTCGATAGGTGAGCCTGTCCACAGGTGAGCCTGTCAATAGGTGAGCCTGTCGATAGGTGAGCCTGTCTATAGGTGAGCCTGTCCACAGGTGAGCCTGTCAATAGGTGAGCCTGTCCATAGGTGAGCCTGTCCATAGGTGAGCCTGTCGATGGGTGAGCCTGTCCATAGGTAAGCCTGTCCATAGGTGAGCCTGTCGATAGGTGAGCCGGTCGATAGGTGAGCCTGTCCATAGGTGAGCCTGTCCATAGGTGAGTGAGCCTGTCGATAGGTGAGCCTGTCCATAGGTGAGCCTGTCCATAGGTGAGTGAGCCTGTCGATGGTGAGCCTGTCGATAGGTGAGCCGGTCGATAGGTGAGCCTGTCCATAGGTGAGCCTGTCCATAGGTGAGCCTGTCCATAGGTGAGTGAGCCTGTCGATAGGTGAGCCTGTCGATAGGTGAGCCTGTCGATAGGTGAGCCTGTCCATAGGTGAGCCTGTCGATAGGTGAGCCTGTCGATAGGTGAGCCTGTCGATAGGTGAGCCTGTCGATAGGTGAGCCTGTCCATAGGTGAGCCTGTCCATAGGTGAGCCTGTCCATAGGTGAGTGAGCCGGTCGATAGGTGAGCCTGTCGATAGGTGAGCCTGTCGATAGGTGAGCCTGTCGATAGGTGAGCCTGTCGATAGGTGAGCCGGTCGATAGGTGAGCCTGTCTATAGGTGAGCCTGTCCATAGGTGAGCCTGTCGAGGGGTGAGCCTGTCGAGGGGTGAGCCTGTCCATAGGTGAGCCTGTCCATAGGTGAGCCTGTCCATAGGTGAGCCTGTCGAGGGGTGAGCATGTCGATGGGTGAGCCTGTCGATGGGTGAGCCTGTCGATGGGTGATCCTGTCGATGGGTGAGCCTGTCCATAGGTGAGCCTGTCGATAGGTGAGCCTGTCCATGGGTGAGCCTGTCGATGGGTGAGCCTGTCGATAGGTGAGCCTGTCGATAGGTGAGCCTGTCCATAGGTGAGCCTGTACATAGGTGAGCCTGTCGGTGGGTGAGCCTGTCCGTGGGTGAGCCTGTCGATGGGTGAGCCTGTCGATAGGTGAGCCTGTCGATAGGTGAGCCTGTCCATAGGTGAGCCTGTCGATAGGTGAGCCTGTCGATGGGTGAGCCTGTCCGTAGGTGAGCCTGTCCATGGGTGAGTGAGCCTGTCGATAGGTGAGCCTGTCCATGGGTGAGTGAGCCTGTCGATAGGTGAGCCTGTCGATAGGTGAGCCTGTCCATGGGTGAGTGAGCCTGTCGATAGGTGAGCCTGTCGATAGGTGAGCCTGTCGATAGGTGAGCCTGTTGATAGGTGAGCCTGTCCATAGGTGAGCCTGTCCATGGGTGAGCCTGTCGATGGGTGAGCCTGTCCATAGGTAAGCCTGTCCATAGGTGAGCCTGTCAATAGGTGAGCCGGTCGATAGGTGAGCCTGTCCATAGGTGAGCCTGTCCATAGGTGAGTGAGCCTGTCGATAGGTGATCCTGTCCATAGGTGAGCCTGTCGATAGGTGAGCTGGTCGATAGGTGAGCCTGTCGATAGGTGAGCCTGTCCATAGGTGAGCCTGTCCGTAGGTGAGCCTGTCCATAGGTGAGCCTGTCGATAGGTGAGCCGGTCGATAGGTGAGCCGGTCGATAGGTGAGCCTGTCCATAGGTGAGCCTGTCCATAGGTGAGTGAGCCTGTCGATAGGTGAGCCTGTCCATAGGTGAGTGAGCCTGTCGATAGGTGAGCCTGTCCATAGGTGAGCCTGTCCATAGGTGAGCCTGTCGATAGGTGAGCCTGTCCATAGGTGAGCCTGTCGATAGGTGAGCCTGTCCATAGGTGAGCCTGTCGATAGGTGAGCCGGTTGATAGGTGAGCCTGTCGATAGGTGTGCCTTTCCATAGGTGAGCCTGTCTATAGGTGAGCCTGTCCATAGGTGAGTCTGTCCATAGGTGAGTGAGCCTGTCGATAGGTGAGCCTGTCCATAGGTGAGTGAGCCTGTCGATAGGTGAGCCTGTCCATAGGTGAGCCTGTCCATAGGTGAGTGAGCCTGTCGATAGGTGAGCCTGTCCATATGTGAGCCTGTCCATAGGTGAGCCTGTCGATAGGTGAGCCGTTCGATAGGTGAGCCTGTCGATAGGTGAGCCTGTCCATAGGTGAGCCTGTCTATAGGTGAGCCTGTCCATAGGTGAGCCTGTCCATAGGTGAGCCGGTCGATAGGTGAGCCTCTCTATAGGTGAGCCTGTCCATAGGTGAGCCGGTTGATAGGTGAGCCTGTCGATGAGTGAGGCTGTCCATAGGTGAGCCTGTCCATAGGTGAGCCTGTCGAGGGGTGAGCCTGTCGATGGGTGAGCCTGTCCATAGGTGAGCCTGTCCATAGGTGAGCCTGTCCATAGGTGAGCCTGTCGATGGGTGAGCCTGTCCATAGGTGAGCCTGTCCATAGGTGAGCCTGTCGATGGGTGAGCCTGTCGATAGGTGAGCCGGTCGATAGGTGAGCCTGTCCATAGGTGAGCCTGTCCATAGGTGAGCCTGTCCATAGGTGAGTGAGCCTGTCGATAGGTGAGCCTGTCGATAGGTGAGCCTGTCGATAGGTGAGCCTGTCGATAGGTGAGCCTGTCGAGGGGTGAGCCTGTCGAGGGGTGAGCCTGTCCATAGGTGAGCCTGTCCATAGGTGAGCCTGTCCATAGGTGAGCCTGTCGAGGGGTGAGCCTGTCGATGGGTGAGCCTGTCGATGGGTGAGCCTGTCGATGGGTGATCCTGTCGATGGGTGAGCCTGTCCATAGGTGAGCCTGTCGATAGGTGAGCCTGTCCATGGGTGAGCCTGTCGATTGTTGAGCCTGTCGATAGGTGAGCCTGTCGATAGGTGAGCCTGTCCATAGGTGAGCCTGTCCATAGG
This sequence comes from Oncorhynchus clarkii lewisi, assembly GCF_045791955.1. NCBI lineage: Eukaryota > Metazoa > Chordata > Actinopteri > Salmoniformes > Salmonidae > Oncorhynchus > Oncorhynchus clarkii. The sequence continues at coordinate 34,781,639 of NC_092170.1, forward strand.
TGAGCCTGTCGGTGGGTGAGCCTGTCCGTGGGTGAGCCTGTCGATGGGTGAGCCTGTCGATAGGTGAGCCTGACGATGGGTGAGCCTGTCCATAGGTGAGCCTGTCGATAGGTGAGCCTGTCGATGGGTGAGCCTGTCCGTAGCTGCGCCTGTCGATGGGTGAGCCTGTCGATAGGTGAGCCTGTCGATAGGTGAGCCTGTCCACAGGTGAGCCTGTCGATAGGTGAGCCTGTCCACAGGTGAGCCTGTCAATAGGTGAGCCTGTCGATAGGTGAGCCTATCTATAGGTGAGCCTGTCCACAGGTGAGCCTGTCAATAGGTGAGCCTGTCCATAGGTGAGCCTGTCTATAGGTGAGCCTGTCGATGGGTGAGCCTGTCCATAGGTAAGCCTGTCCATAGGTGAGCCTGTCGATAGGTGAGCCGGTCGATAGGTGAGCCTGTCCATAGGTGAGCCTGTCCATAGGTGAGTGAGCCTGTCGATAGGTGAGCCTGTCCATAGGTGAGTGAACCTGTCCATAGGTGAGCCTGTCGATAGGTGAGCTGGTCGATAGGTGAGCCTGTCGATAGGTGAGCCTGTCCATAGGTGAGCCTGTCCATAGGTGAGCCTGTCCATAGGTGAGCCTGTCGATAGGTGAGCCGGTCGATAGGTGAGCCGGTCGATAGGTGAGCCTGTCCATAGGTGAGCCTGTCCATAGGTGAGTGAGCCTGTCGATAGGTGAGTCTGTCCATAGGTGAGTGAGCCTGTCGATAGGTGAGCCTGTCCATAGGTGAGCCTGTCCATAGGTGAGCCTGTCGATAGGTGAGCCTGTCCATAGGTGAGCCTGTCGATAGGTGAGCCTGTCCATAGGTGAGCCTGTCGATAGGTGAGTCGGTCGATAGGTGAGCCTGTCGATAGGTGAGCCTGTCCATAGGTGAGCCTGTCTATAGGTGAGCCTGTCCATAGGTGAGCCTGTCCATAGGTGAGTGAGCCTGTCGATAGGTGAGCCTGTCCATAGGTGAGTGAGCCTGTCGATAGGTGAGCCTGTCCATAGGTGAGCCTGTCCATAGGTGAGTGAGCCTGTCGATAGGTGAGCCTGTCCATAGGTGAGCCTGTCCATAGGTGAGCCTGTCGATAGGTGAGTCGGTCGATAGGTGAGCCTGTCGATAGGTGAGCCTGTCCATAGGTGAGCCTGTCTATAGGTGAGCCTGTCCATAGGTGAGCCTGTCCATAGGTGAGCCGGTCGATAGGTGAGCCTGTCTATAGGTGAGCCTGTCCATAGGTGAGCCGGTTGATAGGTGAGCCGGTCGATAGGTGAGCCTGTCCATAGGTGAGCCTGTCCATAGGTGAGCCTGTCGATGAGTGAGCCTGTCCATAGGTGAGCCTGTCCATAGGTGAGCCTGTCGAGGGGTGAGCCTGTCGATGGGTGAGCCTGTCCATAGGTGAGCCTGTCCATAGGTGAGCCTGTCCATAGGTGAGCCTGTCGATGGGTGAGCCTGTCCATAGGTGAGCCTGTCCATAGGTGAGCCTGTCGATGGGTGAGCCTGTCGATAGGTGAGCCGGTCGATAGGTGAGCCTGTCCATAGGTGAGCCTGTCCATAGGTGAGCCTGTCCATAGGTGAGTGAGCCTGTCGATAGGTGAGCCTGTCGATAGGTGAGCCTGTCGATAGGTGAGCCTGTCCATAGGTGAGCCTGTCGATAGGTGAGCCTGTCGATAGGTGAGCCTGGTGATAGGTGAGCCTGTCCATAGCTGAGCCTGTCGATAGGTGAGCCTGTCGATAGGTGAGCCTGTCCATAGGTGAGCCTGTCCATAGGTGAGTGAGCCGGTCGATAGGTGAGCCTGTCGATAGGTGAGCCTGTCGATAGGTGAGCCTGTCCATAGGTGAGCCTGTCGATAGGTGAGCCTGTCGATGGGTGAGCCTGTCCGTAGGTGAGCCTGTCGATGGGTGAGCCTGTCGATAGGTGAGCCTGTCGATAGGTGAGCCTGTCCACAGGTGAGCCTGTCAATAGGTGAGCCTGTCGATAGGTGAGCCTGTCTATAGGTGAGCCTGTCCACAGGTGAGCCTGTCAATAGGTGAGCCTGTCCATAGGTGAGCCTGTCCATAGGTGAGCCTGTCGATGGGTGAGCCTGTCCATAGGTAAGCCTGTCCATAGGTGAGCCTGTCGATAGGTGAGCCGGTCGATAGGTGAGCCTGTCCATAGGTGAGCCTGTCCATAGGTGAGTGAGCCTGTCGATAGGTGAGCCTGTCCATAGGTGAGTGAGCCTGTCCATAGGTGAGCCTGTCGATAGGTGAGCTGGTCGATAGGTGAGCCTGTCGATAGGTGAGCCTGTCCATAGGTGATTCTGTCCATAGGTGAGCCTGTCCATAGGTGAGCCTGTCGATAGGTGAGCCGGTCGATAGGTGATTCGGTCGATAGGTGAGCCTGTCCATAGGTGAGCCTGTCCATAGGTGAGTGAGCCTGTCGATAGGTGAGCCTGTCCATAGGTGAGTGAGCCTGTCGATAGGTGAGCCTGTCGATAGGTGAGCCTGTCGATAGGTGAGCCTGTCGATAGGTGAGCCTGTCCATAGGTGAGCCTGTCGATAGGTGAGCCTGTCCATAGGTGAGCCTGTCGATAGGTGAGCCGGTCGATAGGTGAGCCTGTCGATAGGTGAGCCTGTCCATAGGTGAGCCTGTCTATAGGTGAGCCTGTCCATAGGTGAGCCTGTCCATAGGTGAGTGAGCCTGTCGATAGGTGAGCCTGTCCATAGGTGAGTGAGCCTGTCGATAGGTGAGCCTGTCGATAGGTGAGCCTGTCGATAGGTGAGCCTGTCGATAGGTGAGCCTGTCGATAGGTGAGCCTGTCCATAGGTGAGCCTGTCCATAGGTGAGCCTGTCCATAGGTGAGCCTGTCCATAGGTGAGCCTGTCCATAGGTGAGTGAGCCGGTCGATAGGTGAGCCTGTCGATAGGTGAGCCTGTCGATAGGTGAGCCTGTCGATAGGTGAGCCTGTCGATAGGTGAGCCGGTCGATAGGTGAGCCTGTCTATAGGTGAGCCTGTCCATAGGTGAGCCTGTCGAGGGGTGAGCCTGTCGAGGGGTGAGCCTGTCCATAGGTGAGCCTGTCCATAGGTGAGCCTGTCCATAGGTGAGCCTGTCGAGGGGTGAGCCTGTCGATGGGTGAGCCTGTCGATGGGTGAGCCTGTCGATGGGTGATCCTGTCGATGGGTGAGCCTGTCCATAGCTGAGCCTGTCGATAGGTGAGCCTGTCCATGGGTGAGCCTGTCGATAGGTGAGCCGGTCGATAGGTGAGCCTGTCCATAGGTGAGCCTGTCCATAGGTGAGTGAGCCTGTCGATAGGTGAGCCTGTCCATAGGTGAGTGAGCCTGTCCATAGGTGAGCCTGTCGATAGGTGAGCTGGTCGATAGGTGAGCCTGTCGATAGGTGAGCCTGTCCATAGGTGAGCCTGTCCATAGGTGAGCCTGTCCATAGGTGAGCCTGTCGATAGGTGAGCCGGTCGATAGGTGAGCCGGTCGATAGGTGAGCCTGTCCATAGGTGAGCCTGTCCATAGGTGAGTGAGCCTGTCGATAGGTGAGCCTGTCCATAGGTGAGTGAGCCTGTCGATAGGTGAGCCTGTCGATAGGTGAGCCTGTCGATAGGTGAGCCTGTCGATAGGTGAGCCTGTCCATAGGTGAGCCTGTCGATAGGTGAGCCTGTCCATAGGTGAGCCTGTCGATAGGTGAGCCGGTCGATAGGTGAGCCTGTCGATAGGTGAGCCTGTCCATAGGTGAGCCTGTCTATAGGTGAGCCTGTCCATAGGTGAGCCTGTCCATAGGTGAGTGAGCCTGTCGATAGGTGAGCCTGTCGATAGGTGAGCCGGTCGATAGGTGAGCCTGTCGATAGGTGAGCCTGTCCATAGGTGAGCCTGTCTATAGGTGAGCCTGTCCATAGGTGAGCCTGTCCATAGGTGAGTGAGCCTGTCGATAGGTGAGCCTGTCCATAGGTGAGTGAGCCTGTCGATAGGTGAGCCTGTCCATAGGTGAGCCTGTCCATAGGTGAGTGAGCCTGTCGATAGGTGAGCCTGTCCATAGGTGAGCCTGTCCATAGGTGAGCCTGTCGATAGGTGAGCCGGTCGATAGGTGAGCCTGTCGATAGGTGAGCCTGTCCATAGGTGAGCCTGTCTATAGGTGAGCCTGTCCATAGGTGAGCCTGTCCATAGGTGAGCCGGTCGATAGGTGAGCCTGTCTATAGGTGAGCCTGTCCATAGGTGAGCCGGTTGATAGGTGAGCCGGTCGATAGGTGAGCCTGTCCATAGGTGAGCCTGTCCATAGGTGAGCCTGTCGATGAGTGAGCCTGTCCATAGGTGAGCCTGTCGGTGGGTGAGCCTGTCCGTGGGTGAGCCTGTCCGTGGGTGAGCCTGTCGATGGGTGAGCCTGTCGATAGGTGAGCCTGTCGATAGGTGAGCCTGTCCATAGGTGAGCCTGTCGATAGGTGAGCCTGTCGATGGGTGAGCCTGTCCGTAGGTGAGCCTGTCGATGGGTGAGCCTGTCGATAGGTGAGCCTGTCGATAGGTGAGCCTGTCCACAGGTGAGCCTGTCGATAGGTGAGCCTGTCCACAGGTGAGCCTGTCAATAGGTGAGCCTGTCGATAGGTGAGCCTGTCTATAGGTGAGCCTGTCCACAGGTGAGCCTGTCAATAGGTGAGCCTGTCCATAGGTGAGCCTGTCCATAGGTGAGCCTGTCGATGGGTGAGCCTGTCCATAGGTAAGCCTGTCCATAGGTGAGCCTGTCGATAGGTGAGCCGGTCGATAGGTGAGCCTGTCCATAGGTGAGCCTGTCCATAGGTGAGTGAGCCTGTCGATAGGTGAGCCTGTCCATAGGTGAGTGAGCCTGTCCATAGGTGAGCCTGTCGATAGGTGAGCTGGTCGATAGGTGAGCCTGTCGATAGGTGAGCCTGTCCATAGGTGAGCCTGTCCATAGGTGAGCCTGTCCATAGGTGAGCCTGTCGATAGGTGAGCCGGTCGATAGGTGATTCGGTCGATAGGTGAGCCTGTCCATAGGTGAGCCTGTCCATAGGTGAGTGAGCCTGTCGATAGGTGAGCCTGTCCATAGGTGAGTGAGCCTGTCGATAGGTGAGCCTGTCGATAGGTGAGCCTGTCGATAGGTGAGCCTGTCGATAGGTGAGCCTGTCCATAGGTGAGCCTGTCGATAGGTGAGCCTGTCCATAGGTGAGCCTGTCGATAGGTGAGCCGGTCGATAGGTGAGCCTGTCGATAGGTGAGCCTGTCCATAGGTGAGCCTGTCTATAGGTGAGCCTGTCCATAGGTGAGCCTGTCCATAGGTGAGTGAGCCTGTCGATAGGTGAGCCTGTCCATAGGTGAGTGAGCCTGTCGATAGGTGAGCCTGTCGATAGGTGAGCCTGTCGATAGGTGAGCCTGTCCATAGGTGAGCCTGTCGATAGGTGAGCCTGTCCATAGGTGAGCCTGTCCATAGGTGAGCCTGTCCATAGGTGAGCCTGTCCATAGGTGAGCCTGTCCATAGGTGAGTGAGCCGGTCGATAGGTGAGCCTGTCGATAGGTGAGCCTGTCGATAGGTGAGCCTGTCGATAGGTGAGCCTGTCGATAGGTGAGCCGGTCGATAGGTGAGCCTGTCTATAGGTGAGCCTGTCCATAGGTGAGCCTGTCGAGGGGTGAGCCTGTCGAGGGGTGAGCCTGTCCATAGGTGAGCCTGTCCATAGGTGAGCCTGTCCATAGGTGAGCCTGTCGAGGGGTGAGCCTGTCGATGGGTGAGCCTGTCGATGGGTGAGCCTGTCGATGGGTGATCCTGTCGATGGGTGAGCCTGTCCATAGGTGAGCCTGTCGATAGGTGAGCCTGTCCATGGGTGAGCCTGTCGATAGGTGAGCCGGTCGATAGGTGAGCCTGTCCATAGGTGAGCCTGTCCATAGGTGAGTGAGCCTGTCGATAGGTGAGCCTGTCCATAGGTGAGTGAGCCTGTCCATAGGTGAGCCTGTCGATAGGTGAGCTGGTCGATAGGTGAGCCTGTCGATAGGTGAGCCTGTCCATAGGTGAGCCTGTCCATAGGTGAGCCTGTCCATAGGTGAGCCTGTCGATAGGTGAGCCGGTCGATAGGTGAGCCGGTCGATAGGTGAGCCTGTCCATAGGTGAGCCTGTCCATAGGTGAGTGAGCCTGTCGATAGGTGAGCCTGTCCATAGGTGAGTGAGCCTGTCGATAGGTGAGCCTGTCGATAGGTGAGCCTGTCGATAGGTGAGCCTGTCGATAGGTGAGCCTGTCCATAGGTGAGCCTGTCGATAGGTGAGCCTGTCCATAGGTGAGCCTGTCGATAGGTGAGCCGGTCGATAGGTGAGCCTGTCGATAGGTGAGCCTGTCCATAGGTGAGCCTGTCTATAGGTGAGCCTGTCCATAGGTGAGCCTGTCCATAGGTGAGTGAGCCTGTCGATAGGTGAGCCTGTCGATAGGTGAGCCGGTCGATAGGTGAGCCTGTCGATAGGTGAGCCTGTCCATAGGTGAGCCTGTCTATAGGTGAGCCTGTCCATAGGTGAGCCTGTCCATAGGTGAGTGAGCCTGTCGATAGGTGAGCCTGTCCATAGGTGAGTGAGCCTGTCGATAGGTGAGCCTGTCCATAGGTGAGCCTGTCCATAGGTGAGTGAGCCTGTCGATAGGTGAGCCTGTCCATAGGTGAGCCTGTCCATAGGTGAGCCTGTCGATAGGTGAGCCGGTCGATAGGTGAGCCTGTCGATAGGTGAGCCTGTTCATAGGTGAGCCTGTCTATAGGTGAGCCTGTCCATAGGTGAGCCTGTCCATAGGTGAGCCGGTCGATAGGTGAGCCTGTCTATAGGTGAGCCTGTCCATAGGTGAGCCGGTTGATAGGTGAGCCGGTCGATAGGTGAGCCTGTCCATAGGTGAGCCTGTCCATAGGTGAGCCTGTCGATGAGTGAGCCTGTCCATAGGTGAGCCTGTCGAGGGGTGAGCCTGTCGATGGGTGAGCCTGTCCATAGGTGAGCCTGTCCATAGGTGAGCCTGTCCATAGGTGAGCCTGTCGATGGGTGAGCCTGTCCATAGGTGAGCCTGTCCATAGGTGAGCCTGTCGATGGGTGAGCCTGTCGATAGGTGAGCCTGTCGATAGGTGAGCCTGTCCATAGGTGAGCCTGTCCATAGGTGAGCCTGTCCATAGGTGAGTGAGCCTGTCGATAGGTGAGCCTGTCGATAGGTGAGCCTGTCGATAGGTGAGCCTGTCCATAGGTGAGCCTGTCGATAGGTGAGCCTGTCGATAGGTGAGCCTGTCCATAGGTGAGCCTGTCGATAGGTGAGCCTGTCGATAGGTGAGCCTGTCCATAGGTTAGCCTGTCCATAGGTGAGTGAGCCGGTCGATAGGTGAGCCTGTCGATAGGTGAGCCTGTCGATAGGTGAGCCTGTCGATAGGTGAGCCTGTCGATAGGTGAGCCGGTCGATAGGTGAGCCTGTCTATAGGTGAGCCTGTCCATAGGTGAGCCTGTCGAGGGGTGAGCCTGTCGAGGGGTGAGCCTGTCCATAGGTGAGCCTGTCCATAGGTGAGCCTGTCCATAGGTGAGCCTGTCGAGGGGTGAGCCTGTCGATGGGTGAACCTGTCGATGGGTGAGCCTGTCGATGGGTGATCCTGTCGATGGGTGAGCCTGTCCATAGGTGAGCCTGTCGATAGGTGAGCCTGTCCATGGGTGAGCCTGTCCATAGGTGAGCCTGTCGATAGGTGAGCCTGTCGATAGGTGAGCCTGTCGATAGGTGAGCCTGTCCATAGGTGAGCCTGTCGATGGGTGAGCCTGTCCGTAGGTGAGCCTGTCGATGGGTGAGCCTGTCGATAGGTGAGCCTGTCCACAGGTGAGCCTGTCGATAGGTGAGCCTGTCCACAGGTGAGCCTGTCAACAGGTGAGCCTGTCGATAGGTGAGCCTGTCTATAGGTGAGCCTGTCCACAGGTGAGCCTGTCAATAGGTGAGCCTGTCGATAGGTGAGCCTGTCCACAGGTGAGCCTGTCGATAGGTGAGCCTGTCCACAGGTGAGCCTGTCAATAGGTGAGCCTGT
>NC_092170.1:34794667-34802167 GCF_045791955.1 Oncorhynchus clarkii lewisi
CAATAATCTGACATAAATCATATAGCAGACATAAAATATGTTTTGTCCTTTCCCATCGTTGTTCTCCAGGGTGCTCCACCAACGGTCCGTCAAAACAATAATCTGACATAAATCATATAGCAGACATAAAATATGTTTTGTCCTTTCCCATCGTTGTTCTCCAGGGTGCTCCACCAACGGTCCGTCAAAACAATAATCTGACATAAATCATATAGCAGACATAAAATATGTTTTGTCCTTTCCCATCGTTGTTCTCCAGGGTGCTCCACCAACGGTCCGTCAAAACAATAATCTGACATAAATCATATAGCAGACATAAAATATGTTTTGTCCTTTCCCATCGTTGTTCTCCAGGGTGCTCCACCAACGGTCCGTCAAAACAATAATCTGACATAAATCATATAGCAGACATAAAATATGTTTTGTCCTTTCCCATCGTTGTTCTCCAGGGTGCTCCACCAACGGTCCGTCAAAACAATAATCTGACATAAATCATATAGCAGACATAAAATATGTTTTGTCCTTTCCCATCGTTGTTCTCCAGGGTGCTCCACCAACGGTCCGTCAAAACAATAATCTGACATAAATCATATAGCAGACATAAAATATGTTTTGTCCTTTCCCATCGTTGTTCTCCAGGGTGCTCCACCAACGGTCCGTCAAAACAATAATCTGACATAAATCATATAGCAGACATAAAATATGTTTTGTCCTTTCCCATCGTTGTTCTCCAGGGTGCTCCACCAACGGTCCGTCAAAACAATAATCTGACATAAATCATATAGCAGACATAAAATATGTTTTGTCCTTTCCCATCGTTGTTCTCCAGGGTGCTCCACCAACGGTCCGTCAAAACAATAATCTGACATAAATCATATAGCAGACATAAAATATGTTTTGTCCTTTCCCATCGTTGTTCTCCAGGGTGCTCCACCAACGGTCCGTCAAAACAATAATCTGACATAAATCATATAGCAGACATAAAATATGTTTTGTCCTTTCCCATCGTTGTTCTCCAGGGTGCTCCACCAACGGTCCGTCAAAACAATAATCTGACATAAATCATATAGCAGACATAAAATATGTTTTGTCCTTTCCCATCGTTGTTCTCCAGGGTGCTCCACCAACGGTCCGTCAAAACAATAATCTGACATAAATCATATAGCAGACATAAAATATGTTTTGTCCTTTCCCATCGTTGTTCTCCAGGGTGCTCCACCAACGGTCCGTCAAAACAATAATCTGACATAAATCATATAGCAGACATAAAATATGTTTTGTCCTTTCCCATCGTTGTTCTCCAGGGTGCTCCACCAACGGTCCGTCAAAACAATAATCTGACATAAATCATATAGCAGACATAAAATATGTTTTGTCCTTTCCCATCGTTGTTCTCCAGGGTGCTCCACCAACGGTCCGTCAAAACAATAATCTGACATAAATCATATAGCAGACATAAAATATGTTTTGTCCTTTCCCATCGTTGTTCTCCAGGGTGCTGTGGAGACGCATCTCTTCAGCGCTCCTCCAACGTTCCGTCAAAACAATAATCTGACATAAATCATATAGCAGACATAAAATTGTTGTCATGATCAGTGGTTTCAAGTGTTGTCCCGGAGTTTCACCCCGTTGTCATGATCAGTGGTTTCAAGTGTTGTCCCGGAGTTTCACCCCGTTGTCATAATCAGTGGTTTCAAGTGTTGTCCCGGAGTTTCACCCCGTTGTCATGATCAGTGGTTTCAAGTGTTGTCCCGGAGTTTCACCCCGTTGTCATGATCAGTGGTTTCAAGTGTTGTCCCGGAGTTTCACCCCGTTGTCATGATCAGTGGTTTCAAGTGTTGTCCCGGAGTTTCACCCCGTTGTCATGATCAGTGGTTTCAAGTGTTGTCCCGGAGTTTCACCCCGTTGTCATGATCAGTGGTTTCAAGTGTTGTCCCGGAGTTTCACCCCGTTGTCATGATCAGTGGTTTCAAGTGTTGTCCCGGAGTTTCACCCCGTTGTCATAATCAGTGGTTTCAAGTGTTGTCCCGGAGTTTCACCCCGTTGTCATGATCAGTGGTTTCAAGTGTTGTCCCGGAGTTTCACCCCGTTGTCATGATCAGTGGTTTCAAGTGTTGTCCCGGAGTTTCACCCCGTTGTCATGATCAGTGGTTTCAAGTGTTGTCCCGGAGTTTCACCCCGTTGTCATGATCAGTGGTTTCAAGTGTTGTCCCGGTGTTTCACCCCGTTGTCATGATCAGTGGTTTCAAGTTTTGTATCCGTCATTTCTTTTTTTGACAAGCTGATCATAGTGACACATAAAATACATTTCCCGCTGTGTGAACACATTGCAAATAGGCTCAGGATAACTCCTGATAAAGTTGATATTCAGAGCTTAAATCACCAATGCATTGGCGGGTTTTACAGATGGTGGGCCGATCACATGGTCATAACCTTACATTGGGGCGGACATGGTAGGCTACACCCCAGTAAGCATGGACCGATGCCGACACCTTTTGGAAGTCTTTTTTTGGTGCAGTTCCGGACCAGCCTTGATTTCTACATCCACTGATATATATCGGATATATATGGTCCGGTCCGGACCAGCCTTGATTTCTACATCCACGGATATATATCGGATATATATGGTCCGGTCCGGACCAGCCTTGATTTCTACATCCACGGATATATATCGGATATATACGGTTCAGATTTTGTCCGGTCTGGACCAGCCTTGATTTGGTCCAAACATATACGTCTATAAATGACTTATTTTCAACTTTCATTCAGACCCGGAAATGAACCTGATTTCAACATCCGGGAAATACGTAGTTTTTAACCTCCAGAAAATATGCATTTTCAACATCCTGAAAAATATGAATTTTAAACATAGGGAAAAACCTTTTTCACCTTTCATTCATAACCTAAATTTAACCTAACGTCAATGTCTGGAAAATACTTATTTTAGACGTCGTTTCAACTTCAATGTGCTTTCTGGGACTATTCTAGTTTATTTTGGTGGGCCGCATTTTTTGCTTTCGTTTGTGGCGGCAGAACGGCAGGGACCGGCCCTGCTGTGGGATATGATCACGTCATACCTCCACCCAGTGGTGAGTTGGCTGTACAGACACAGCCGGTCATCCAGCCAGCCATTATGAGCGGTTATTCTGTTTTAGACGTTTCCAAATCGCATTTGATGCTTCATTTGTCTCTGGTTTTCTTTAAATCCATTAAACGTCATCGCAGAACCGTAATATAAGAATAGAAAAATGTCTTTATTGTAATTGAACGTGTTGGTTTGTTTCTTAGAAGCCATATTGTAATATAATGTAGGTCATGAAACATGGTGTGACTGATATGACATAACCATTTCATTTGTTTTGGTGTGACATTTAGCCTATAGAGACCAAGTAGTTGATTATGTATGCTAAATGCAATATTATTTCTACAAGGGGTTATCTAATCATTATTTCCTTCGTATTTCTGTTTGGGAAATTGCCTACCGACTTCAACTCAGGCCTAGGTATTCAACAGAGCCAACATCTGATGAGAAATCAAACTGCTATAATTGCACTCAATTACTTGATCTTATCTGACCACAGATCTGACTGCAGGCCAGGGACACATATTTCACATATTGTGTGTGTGTGAGAGAGAGAGAGAGAGGGAGAGAGAGAGAGAGAGAGAGAGAGAGAGAGAGAGAGAGAGAGAGAGAGAGAGAGAGAGAGAGGGGTGAGAGGGTGAGATATTGCTGTCGGAGAGACTCTCAGCTTGCTGAACAGGGGAGCCCCGTGGACACCGTAATCCTGTGACGTTCATGTCCGCGCTCGAGTGCGTTTTCATCGGGATTAGCCGCACCTCGTGCCCCGCTACGGGAGCATGTGAGTGGCTTATGATCTCGAGTTGTGCGCCAGCCTCCCTCAACAACCCCACAGCAGAACATGCCCCTTTCACCGGCTCATGACAAGATGTCTGGATAATACCCACTCATACAGTACATACCCAGTTCAAAAGGCGTCATTCATTGTTATGTTGTGCGTAAAGATTCGGTCATATTACAGGCTGCAATGTGGAGGAGGGGTGACTGTCCCTCAGACCCCTCTGATCAATTAGATGGTATTACTAACTTTTGTGTAACATCTCTAATTACAGCATCACCATAGAAACAAATTGTTAACCAAATGATGCCTACTGTTCATCTTTGAGTGGGGTTTTACCTATTCGTTCCCAAGAGTAAATGCTCAATCTCATTGTATTCTACTCTATAATATAGTAATACTGTCACTGCAATCTTTCCTCTCGTTCCTTTGGGCACTTAGCAAATTTCAGGTCTGCTAAACCCAAACTTGAACGTTGTGAAAATTCTGTACTTCTTTTAACAGTGGCCAAGTAGGCGACTGTGGCTATTTGATCATAATGAAGGTCTACCAACGTGGCCTACCATCAAAAACAATGGAGAAAATGCATCCCATAACATTTTAACAATAGCTGTTCTATCATTCAGTCTACAATAGCAGCCAACGCCTGGTGTTGATATAGGCTACATTCCATAAAACCTTTGAAAAATACATGCAGTGTTTGACATTGACCTGGTTACCCACTTGTCCTTCAGACAAGGAGATTACAGAAAATGTTGTTGTGTTGTTTGATGCAAGAAACCACTTTACACGGCAGTCTCAGGGGAGCTGCACGGCGGTCTCAGGGGAGCTGCACGGCGGTCTCAGGGGTCTCAGGGGAGCTGCACCGCGGTCTCAGGGGAGCTGCACGGCGGTCTCAGGGGAGCTGCACGGCGGTCTCAGGGGAGCTGCACGGCGGTCTCAGGGGAGCTGCACGGCGGTCTCAGGGGAGCTGCACGGCAGTCTCAGGGGAGCTGCACGGCGGTCTCAGGGGAGCTGCCCGGCGGTCTCAGGGGAGCTGCACGGCGGTCTCAGGGCTACTGCGCACCAACACACGTTCTCAGTTTCGAGGGAACATTGTGTCACTGTGTTTGTAACATGGTCGACCCAAAGACCTATAAGGTGCCTTGACCATTGAGCACTAATTAATTTCCAAATAGTTTATTAATTATTTATTCTAACAGTAGCCGACAATAGGCTACTCTGTTCCTGTTTTGAGCATTCCACTGGGATAGGTGTAAATCTTCTCCTGTGTCCTTTTCCCTCTCTAGATAATGTCCTAAAACAGCAGACATTAGCATGAGGTTATGGTACAGGAGCTTGTCTGTTCCACGCTGTGAGATGGGCTATTATGTGAGAGTTCCTCACAAGTTGGAACCACTCCACTCTCTCACCCCAGATCATGCACACACATTCCAGGCCGGCTAGGCCTGGGGGAAGAGGGATGTGGTCAGCTGGTCTCGAGACAGAATGAGGCTGAACTATATTATCCCAAGCATGTGATGGTATGGGGAGGGAAGCAGAGGGGAGAGAGAGGGTGTGGGCAAGTGGAAGTTACATTGTGAGTTAACATGATTCTTTCTTTCCCCCGGACTCTGCGTTACTGACTTATACCACTTGTGACCTGGCTGGACCTGCTGTGTGACTACAGCCGGCTGCACTCGCTTCTTCGCCGTGCGCTTTGGTTAGTCTGGCTGTGTAGTGAGCTCTTGGGTGTAGTAGTTGGTCAGTCATGGTTCTTCTGGGTGTGTTGGGTAGCCTGCTCCAGATGCTGTTCCTGCGGTCGTGTGTGGGCCAGTTCCCCCGGCCTTGCGCCAACACAGAGACGCTGCGTACCAAGCAGTGCTGCCCGGTGTGGGAGGGGGACGGGTCGGCCTGTGGAGCCACGTCAGGCCGAGGGTTCTGTCAGGACGTGACGGTATCGGAAGAGCCCCACGGGCCACAGTACCCACACACTGGGATAGACGACCGAGAACGGTGGCCGCTGGCCTTCTACAACCGCACATGCCAGTGTGCAGGTAACTACGGGGGTTTTGACTGTGGGGAGTGCAGGTTCGGCTACTTCGGCCCCGGCTGTGCCGAGCAGCGGGAGTCTGTGAGGAGGAACTTCCTCTCGCTGTCGGTGGCAGAACAACAGCGGTTCATCGCCTACCTGAACTTGGCCAAGAACACCGTCACTGCTGACTACGTCATTGTCACAGGAACTCGCGCTGAGATGGGTACAAATGGAGAGAACCCAATGTTTTCAGACGTGAGTGTATATGACCTGTTTGTGTGGATGCACTACTACGTGTCCAGGGACACACTGCTTGGGGGACCAGGAAATGTTTGGCCGGACGTAGACTTTGCACACGAGTCGGCGGCGTTCCTGCCATGGCACCGAGTGTATCTGCTGCACTGGGAGCACGAGATCAGGAAGATGACGGGGGATTTTAACTTCACTATCCCATACTGGGACTGGCGAGATGCAACAGACTGTACTGTGTGCACGGACAACCTGATGGGTGGGCGGAGCCCGCTGAACCCCAACCTCATCAGCCCAGGCTCTGTGTTCTCTTCATGGAAGGTAAACAAACACATGTGACACAGGTAGAGTGATGTGTACAGTAGTGTGTGTGTGTGTGTGTGTGTGTGTGTGTGTGTGTGTGTGTGTGTGTGTGTGTGTGTGTGTGTGTGTGTGTGTGTGTGTGTGTGTGTGTGTGTGTGCGTGCGCGCGCGCGCGTGCGTGCGTGTGCACCATGTGACATCACTGAATCATGAGCCAAGAGTTTGGAGCTGTTATACACATTGATCACAGTGATGACTACTCCTAACTAGGGCCAATCCCTGGGCCCGGGCCCACCAACATTACAATATGAGGTCACATTCTAAACCGCTCATCTAGACAAGTGCCTGAGATAGCAAATAATACCTCTCAACCAAAGCCTCCTTCCTATGTGATTTGAGACCCAGCCTGAGAGAGTTCTGCTTAATTCAGAGCAGAGGAATGACAGGGGAAACAGAGACTGGAAAGGGACTATTGTTCAGCAGTCCGTGTCTATAGTCTGTGTATAGTCAGTGTATAGTCAGTGTATAGTCTGTTTATAGTCTGTTTGTAGTCAGTGTATAGTCTGTTTATAGTCTGTTTATAGTCTGTGTATAGTCTGTCTATAGTCTGTTTATAGTCAGTCTATAGTCTGTGTATAGTCTGTCTATAGTCTGTTTATAGTCTGTGTATAGTCTGTCTATAGTCTGTCTATAGTCTGTTTATGGTCTGTCTATAGTCTGTTTATAGTCTGTCTATAGTCTCTCTATAGTCTGTCTATAGTCTGTTTATAGTCTGTGTATAGTCAGTCTATAGTCTGTGTATAGTCTGTCTATAGTCTGTGTACAGTCTGTGTATAGTCAGTCTATAGTCTGTTTATGGTCTGTCTATAGTCTGTTTATAGTCTCTCTATAGTCTGTCTATAGTCTGTTTATAGTCTGTGTATAGTCAGTCTATAGTCTGTGTATAGTCTGTCTATAGTCTGTGTACAGTCTGTGTATAGTCAGTCTATAGTCTGTTTATGGTCTGTCTATAGTCTGTTTATAGTCTGTCTATAGTCTCTCTATAGTCTGTCTATAGTCTGTGTATAGTCAGTCTATA
>NC_092170.1:34809667-34907167 GCF_045791955.1 Oncorhynchus clarkii lewisi
CTTGACTGGCTGTGGAAAGACAAGTTGGCAGAAATAGACAGTGGACACATAGTAACCATGTAGTAACCATGTAGTAACCATGTAGTAATCACGCAGTAACCATGTAGTAATCATGTAGTAACCATGTAGTAATCACGCAGTAACCATGTAGTAACCATGTAGTAATCACATAGTAACCATGTAGTAATCATGTAGTAATCATGTAGTGACCATGTAGTAATCATGTAGTAACCATGTAGTAATCATGTAGTAACCATGTAGTAACCACGTAGTAATCAAATCAAATCAAATCAAATTTATTTATATAGCCCTTCGTACATCAGCTGATATCTCAAAGTGCTGTACAGAAACCCAGCCTAAAACCCCAAACAGCAAGCAATGCAGGTGTAGAAGCACGGTGGCTAGGAAAAACTCCCTAGAAAGGCCAAAACCTAGGAAGAAACCTAGAGAGGAACCAGGCTATGTGGGGTGGCCAGTCCTCTTCTGGCTGTGCCGGGTGGAGATTATAACAGAACATGGTCAAGATGTTCAAATGTTCATAAATAACCAGCATGGTCGAATAATAATAAGGCAGAACAGTTGAAACTGGAGTAGCAGCACAGTCAGGTGGACTGGGGACAGCAAGGAGTCATCATGTCAGGTATTCCTGGGGCATGGTCCTAGGGCTCAGGTCCTCTGAGAGAGAGAAAGAAAGAGAGAATTAGAGAGAGCATATGTGGGATGGCCAGTCCTCTTCTGGCTGTGCCGGGTGGAGATTATAACAGAACATGGCCAAGATGTTCAAATGTTCATAAATGACCAGCATGGTCGAATAATAATAAGGCAGAACAGTTGAAAGAAACTGGAGCAGCAGCACAGCCAGGTGGACTGG
This sequence comes from Oncorhynchus clarkii lewisi, assembly GCF_045791955.1. NCBI lineage: Eukaryota > Metazoa > Chordata > Actinopteri > Salmoniformes > Salmonidae > Oncorhynchus > Oncorhynchus clarkii. Next base: position 34,810,539 of record NC_092170.1, read on the forward strand.
TGACAGCAAGGAGTCATCATGTCAGGTAGTCCTGGGGCATGGTCCTAGGGCTCAGGTCCTCCGAGAGAGAGAAAGAGAGAATTAGAGAACGCACACTTAAATTCACACAGGACACCGAATAGGACAGGAGAAGTACTCCAGATATAACAAACTGACCCTAGCCCCCCGACACATAAACTACTGCAGCATAAATACTGGAGGCTGAGACAGGAGGGGTCAGGAGACACTGTGGCCCCATCCGAGGACACCCCCGGACAGGGCCAAACAGGAAGGATATAACCCCACCCACTTTGCCAAAGCACAGCCCCCACACCACTAGAGGGATATCTTCAACCACCAACTTACCATCCTGAGACAAGGCTGAGTATAGCCCACAAAGACCTCCGCCACGGCACAACCCAAGGGGGGGGGGGGGGGGGGGGGGGGGGGGCGCCAACCCAGACAGGATGACCACATCAGTGAATCAACCCACTCAGGTGACGCACCCCCTCCAGGGACAGCATGAGAGAGCCCCAGTAAGCCAGTGACTCAGCCCCTGTAATAGGGTTAGAGGCAGAGAATCCCAGTGGAAAGAGGGGAACCGGCCAGGCAGAGACAGCAAGGGCGGTTCGTTGCTCCAGAGCCTTTCCGTTCACCCTCCCACTCCTGGGCCAGACTACACTCAATCATATGACCCACTGAAGAGATGAGTCTTCAGTAGAGACTTAAAGGTTGAGACCGAGTTTGCGTCTCTGACATGGGTAGGCAGACAGTTCCATAAAAATGGAGCTCTATAGGAGAAAGCCCTGCCTCCAGCTGTTTGCTTAGAAATTCTAGGGACAATTAGGAGGCCTGCGTCTTGTGACCGTAGCGTACGTGTAGGTATGTAAGGCAGGACCAAATCAGAGAGATACAGTGCCTTGCGAAAGTATTCGGCCCCCTTGAACTTTGCGACCTTTTGCCACATTTCAGGCTTCAAACATAAAGATATAAAACTGTATTTTTTTGTGAAGAATCAACAACAAGTGGGACACAATCATGAAGTGGAACGACATTTATTGGATATTTCAAACTTTTTTAACAAATCAAAAACTGAAAAATTGGGCGTGCAAAATTATTCAGCCCCTTTACTTTCAGTGCAGAAAACTCTCTCCAGAAGTTCAGTGAGGATCTCTGAATGATCCAATGTTGACCTAAATGACTAATGATGATAAATACAATCCACCTGTGTGTAATCAAGTCTCCGTATAAATGCACCTGCACTGTGATAGTCTCAGAGGTCCGTTAAAAGCGCAGAGAGCATCATGAAGAACAAGGAACACACCAGGCAGGTCCGAGATACTGTTGTGAAGAAGTTTAAAGCCGGATTTGGATACAAAAATATTTCCCAAGCTTTAAACATCCCAAGGAGCACTGTGCAAGCGATAATATTGAAATGGAAGGAGTATCAGACCACTGCAAATCTACCAAGACCTGGCCGTCCCTCTAAACTTTCAGCTCATACAAGGAGAAGACTGATCAGAGATGCAGCCAAGAGGCCCATGATCACTCTGGATGAACTGCAGAGATCTACAGCTGAGGTGGGAAACTCTGTCCATAGGACAACAATCAGTCGTATATTGCACAAATCTGGCCTTTATGGAAGAGTGGCAAGAAGAAAGCCATTTCTTAAAGATATCCATAAAAAGTGTTGTTTAAAGTTTGCCACAAGCCACCTGGGAGACACACCAAACATGTGGAAGAAGGTGCTCTGGTCAGATGAAACCAAAATTGAACTTTTTGGCAACAATGCAAAACGTTATGTTTGGCGTAAAAGCAACACAGCTGAACACACCATCCCCACTGTCAAACATGGTGGTGGCAGCATCATGGTTTGGGCATGCTTTTCTTCAGCAGGGACAGGGAAGATGGTTAAAATTGATGGGAAGATGGATGGAGCCAAATACAGGACCATTCTGGAAGAAAACCTGATGGAGTCTGCAAAAGACCTGAGACTGGGACGGAGATTTGTCTTCCAACAAGACAATGATCCAAAACATAAAGCAAAATCTACAATGGAATGGTTCAAAAATAAACATATCCAGGTGTTAGAATGGCCAAGTCAAAGTCCAGACCTGAATCCAATCGAGAATCTGTGGAAAGAACTGAAAACTGCTGTTCACAAATGCTCTCCATCCAACCTCACTGAGCTCGAGCTGTTTTGCAAGGAGGAATGGGAAAAAATGTCAGTCTCTCGATGTGCAAAACTGATAGAGACATACCCCAAGCGACTTACAACTTTAATCGCAGCAAAAGGTGGAGCTACAAAGTATTAACTTAAGGGGGCTGAATAATTTTGCACGCCCAATTTTTCAGTTTTTGATTTGTTAAAAAAGTTTGAAATATCCAATAAATGTCGTTCCACTTCATGATTGTGTCCCACTTGTTGTTGATTCTTCACAAAAAATACAGTTTTATATCTTTATGTTTGAAGCCTGAAATGTGGCAAAAGGTCGCAAAGTTCAAGGGGGCCGAATACTTTCGCAAGGCACTGTAGGTAGGAGCAAGCCCATGTAATGCTTTGTAGGTTAGCAGTAAAACCTTGAAATCAGCCCTTGCTTTGACAGGAAGCCAGTGTAGAGAGGCTAGCACTGGAGTAATATGATCAAATTTTTTGGTTCTAGTCAGGATTCTAGCAGCCGTATTTAGCACTAACTGAAGTTTATTTAGTGCTTTATCCGGGTAGCCGGAAAGTAGAGCATTGCAGTAGTCTAACCTAGAAGTGACAAAAGCATGGATTAATTTTTCTGCATCATTTTTGGACAGAAAGTTTCTGATTTTTGCAATGTTACGTAGATGGAAAAAAGCTGTCCTTGAAATGGTCTTGATATGTTCTTCAAAAGAGAGATCAGGGTCCAGAGTAACGCCGAGGTCCTTCACAGTTTTATTTGAGACGACTGTACAACCATTAAGATTAATTGTCAGATTCAACAGAAGATCTCTTTGTTTCTTGGGACCTAGAACAAGCATCTCTGTTTTGTCCGAGTTTAAAAGTAGAAAGTTTGCAGCCATCCACTTCCTTATGTCTGAAACACATTCTTCTAGCAAGGGCAATTTTGGGGCTCCACCATGTTTCATTGAAATGTACAGCTGTGTGTCATCCGCATAGCAGTGAAAGTTAACATTATGTTTTCGAATAACATCCCCAAGAGGTAAAATATATAGTGAAAACAATAGTGGTCCTAAAACGGAACCTTGAGGAACACCGAAATTTACAGTTGATTTGTCAGAGGACAAACCATTCACAGAGACAAACTGATATCTTTCCGACAGATAAGATCTAAACCAGGCCAGAACTTGTCCATGTAGACCAATTTGGGTTTCCAATCTCTCCAAAAGAATGTGGTGATCGATGGTATCAAAAGCAGCACTAAGGTCTAGGAGCATGAGGACAGATGCAGAGCCTCGGTCCGATGCCATTAAAATGTCATTTACCACCTTCACAAGTGCCGTCTCAGTGCTATGATGGGGTCTAAAACCAGACTGAAGCATTTCGTATACATTGTTTGTCTTCAGGAAGGCAGTGAGTTGTTGCGCAACAGCCTTTTCTAAAATTTTTGAGAGGAATGGAAGATTCGATATAGGCCGATAGTTTTTTATATTTTCTGGGTCAAGGTTTGGCTTTTTCAAGAGAGGCTTTATTACTGCCACTTTTAGTGAGTTTGGTACACATCCGGTGGATAGAGAGCCGTTTATTATGTTCAACATAGGAGGGCCAAGCACAGGAAGCAGCTCTTTCAGTAGTTTAGTTGGAATAGGGTCCAGTATGCAACTTGAAGGTTTAGAGGCCATGATTATTTTCATCATTGTGTCAAGAGATATAGTACTAAAACCCTTTGATCGTCTCTCTTGATCCTAGGTCCTGGCAGAGTTGTGCAGACTCAGGACAACTGAGCTTTGAAGGAATACGCAGATTTAAGGAGGAGTCCGAAATTTGCTTTCTAATAATCATAATCTTTTCCTCAAAGAAGTTCATGAATTTATCACTGCTAAAGTGAAAGTCATCCTCTCTTGGGGAATGTTGCTTTTTAGTTAGCTTTGCGACAGTATCAAAAAGGAATTTCGGAATGTTCTTATTTTCCTCAATTAAGTTAGAAAAATAGGATGATCGAGCAGCAGTAAGGGCTCTTCGGTACTGCACAGTACTGTCTTTCCAAGCAAGTCGGAAGACTTCCAGTTTGGTGTGGCGCCATTTCCGTTCCAATTTTCTGGAAGCTTGCTTCAGAGCTCTGGTATTTTCTGTGTACCAGGGAGCTAGTTTCTTATGAGAAATGTTTTTTGTTTTTAGGGGTGCAACTGCATCTAGGGTATTGCGCAAGGTTAAATTGAGTTCCTCAGTTAGGTGGTTAACTGATTTTTGTCCTCTGGCGTCCTTGGGTAGACAGAGGGAATCTGGAAGGACATCAAGGAATCTTTGTGCTGTCTGTGAATTTATAGTACGACTTTTGATGATCCTTGGTTGGGGTCTGAGCAGATTATTTGTTGCAATTGCAAACGTAATAAAATGGTGGTCCGATAGTCCAGGATTATGAGGAAAAACATTAAGATCCACAACATTTATTCCATGGGACAAAACTAGGTCCAGCGTATGACTGTGACAGTGAGTGGATCCAGAGACATGTTGGACAAAACCCACTGAGTCGATGATGGCTCCGAAAGCCTTTTGGAGTGGGTCTGTGGACTTTTCCATGTGAATATTAAAGTCACCAAAGATTAGAATATTATCCGCTATGACTACGAGGTCCGATAGGAATTCAGGGAACTCAGTGAGGAACGCTGTATATGGCCCAGGAGGCCTGTAAACAGTAGCTATAAAAAGTGATTGAGTAGGCTGCATAGATTTCATGACTAGAAGCTCAAAAGACGAAAACGTCTTTTTTTTTTTTGTAAATTGAAATTTGCTATCGTAAATGTTAGCAACACCTCCGCCTTTGCGGGATGCACGGGGGATATGGTCACTAGTGTAGCCAGGAGGTGAGGCCTCATTTAACACAGTAAATTCATCAGGCTTAAGCCATGTTTCAGTCAGGCCAATCACATCAAGATTATGATCAGTGATTAGTTCATTGACTATAATTGCCTTTGAAGTAAGGGATCTAACATTAAGTAGCCCTATTTTGAGATGTGAGGTATCCTGATCTCTTTCAATAATGACAGGAATGGAGGTGGTCTTTATCCTAGTGAGATTGCTAAGGCGAACACCGCCATGTTTAGTTTTGCCCAACCTAGGTCGAGGCACAGACACGGTCTCAATGGTGATAGCTGAGCTGACTACACTGACTGTGCCAGTGGCAGACTCCACTATGCTGGCAGGCTGGCTAACAGCCTGCTGCCTGGCCTGCACCCTATTTCATTGTGGAGCTAGAGGAGTTAGAGCCCTGTCTATGTTGGTAGATAAAATGAGAGCACCCCTCCAGCTAGGATGGAGTCCGTCACTCCTCAGCAGGTCAGGCTTGGTCCTGTTTGTGGGTGAGTCCCAGAAAGAGGGCCAATTATCTACAAATTCTATCTTTTGGGAGGGGCAGAAAACAGTTTTCAACCAGCGATTGAGTTGTGAGACTCTGCTGTAGAGCTCATCACTCCCCCTAACTGGGAGGGGGCCAGAGACAATTACTCGATGCCGACACATCTTTCTAGCTGATTTAGATGCAGAAGCTATGTTGCGCTTGGTGATCTCTGACTGTTTCATCCTAACATCGTTGGTGCCGACGTGGATAACAATATCTCTATACTCTCTACACTCGCCAGTTTTAGCTTTAGCCAGCACCATCTTCAGATTAGCCTTAACGTCGGTAGCCCTGCCCCCCGGTAAACAGTGTATGATCGCTGGATGATTCGTTTTAAGTCTAATACTGCGGGTAATGGAGTCGCCAATGACTAGAGTTTTCAATTTGTCAGAGCTAATGGTGGGAAGCTTCGGCGTCTCAGACCCCGTAACGGGAGGAGTAGAGACCAGAGAAGACTCGGCCTCTGACTCCGACCCGCTGCTTAATGGGGAAAACCGGTTGAAAGTTTCTGTCGGCTGAATGAGCGACACCGGTTGAGCGTTCCTACAGCATTTCCTTCCAGAAACCGTGAGAAAGTTGTGAGAAAGTTGTCCGGCTGCGGGGACTGTGCCAGGGGATTTATACTACTATCTGTACTTACTGGTGGCACAGACGCTGTTTCATCCTTTCCTACACTGAAATTACTCTTGCCTAGCGATTGCGTCTGAAGCTGGGCTTGTAGCACAGCTATCCTCGCCGTAAGGCGAGTACAGCGACTGCAATTAGAAGGCATCATGTTAATGTTACTACTTAGCTTCGGCTGTTGGAGGTCCTGACGAACCGTGTCCAGATAAAGCGTCAGGAGTGAAAAAGTTGAGGAGGAAAAAATATAAACGGTAATTAAAAAGTAAAAACCGTAAATTTGTCAGGTAGCAAAACAGGTTGGCAACAAAACGCACAGCAAATCGAAAACAAGTCTGCAAGTCGTGACCGGAAATGACGTTATGACATCATGTAGTAACCATGTAGTAATCATGTAGTAACCATGTAGTAACCATGTAGTAACCATGTAGTTAACATGTAGTAATCATGTAGTAACCATGTAGTAACCATGTAGTAATCATGTAGTAACCACGTAGTAATCATGTAGTAACCATGTAGTAACCATGTAGTACCCATGTAGTAACCATGTAGTAACCATGTAGTTAACATGTAGTAACCATGTAGTAACCATGTAGTAACCATGTAGTTAACATGTAGTAACCATGTAGTTAACATGTAGTAACCATGTAGTAATCATGTAGTAACCACGTAGTAATCATGTAGTAACCATGTAGTAACCATGTAGTACCCATGTAGTAACCATGTAGTTAACATGTAGTAACCATGTAGTAACCATGTAGTAACCATGTAGTTAACATGTAGTAACCATGTAGTTAACATGTAGTAACCATGTAGTTAACATGTAGTAACCATGTAGTAACCATGTAGTAACCATGTAGTAACCATGTAGTAACCATGTAGTTAACATGTAGTAACCATGTAGTAACCATGTAGTAACCATGTAGTTAACATGTAGTAACCATGTAGTAACCATGTAGTAACCATGTAGTAACCATGTAGTTAACATGTAGTAACCGTGTAGTAATGTAGTTAACATGTAGTAACCATGTAGTTAACATGTAGTAACCATGTAGTAACCATGTAGTAACCATGTAGTAACCATGTAGTTAACATGTAGTAACCATGTAGTAACCATGTAGTAACCATGTAGTAACCATGTAGTTAACATGTAGTAACCATGTAGTAACCATGTAGTAACCATGTAGTTAACATGTAGTAACCGTGTAGTAACCATGTAGTAACCATGTAGTAACCATGTAGTTAACATGTAGTAACCGTGTAGTAATGTAGTTAACATGTAGTAAATAGTTCTGTATAAAAAAAGCTTTTTTAATAAGGGTTGTGTTTTGTTCTCATCAAAACAATCCAACATCCAAAATAACATTCTTCAGAATCAATCAAATACATAAACTACCAGTCAAAAGTTTTAGAACACCTACTCATTCAAGGGTTTTTCTTTATTTTAACTATTTTCTACATTGTAGAATAATAGTGAAGACATCACAACTATGAAATAACACATTAGGAATCATGTAGTATCCAAAAAAGTGTTAAACAAATCTAAATGTATTTTATATTTTAGTTTCTTCAAAGTAGCCAACCTTAAACTTGATGACAGCTTTGTACACTCTTGAAATTCTCTCAACCAGCTTCATGAGGAATGCTTTTCCAACAGTCTTGAAAGAGTTCCCACATATGCTGAGCACTTGTTGGCTGCTTTTCTTTCACCGTGCGGTTCAACTCATCCCAAACCATCTCAATTGGGTTGAGGTCGGGTGATTGTGAGGGCCAGGTCATCTGATGCAGCACTCCATCACTCTCCTACTCGGTCAAATAGCCCTTACACAGCCTGGAGGTGTGTTTTGGGTCACTGTCCTGTTGAAAAACAAATGATAGTCCCACTAAGTGTTACCCAGATGGGATGGCGTATTGCTGCAAAATGCTGTGATAGCCATGCTGGTTAAGTGTGCCTTGAATTCTAAATAAATCACTGAGTGTCACCAGCAAAACAGCCCCACACCATCACACCTCCACCTCCATGCTTCACAGTGGGAACCAAACAGGCAGAGATCATCCATTCACCTACTCTGCATCTCACAAAGACACGACAGTTGAAACCAAAGATCTCAAATTTGGACTCATCAGACCAAAGGACAGATTTCCACCTCTTCTTATTGGTGTCCTGTAGTATTGGTTTCTTTACAGCAATTCGACCATGAAGGCCTGATTCACGCAGTCTCCTCTGAACAGTTGATGTTGAGATGTGTCTGTTACTTGAACTCCGTGAAGCATTTATTTGGGCTGGTAACTCTAATGAACTTATCCTCTACAGCAGAAGTAACTCTGGGTCTTCCTTTCCTGTGGCGGTCCTCATGAGAGACAGTTTCATCATAGCACTTGATGGTTTTTTCAACTGCACTTGAAGAAACTTTGAAAGTCGTTGAAATTTTCCGGATTGACTGACGTTCATGTCTTAAAGTAATGATGGACTGTCGTTTGTCTTTCCTTATTTGAGCTGTTCTTGCCATAATATGGACTTGGTCTTTTACCAAATAGGGCTATCAAATTAACTTTTAACAAGGCACACCTGTTAATTATAATGCATTCATGGTGACTACCTCATGAAGAAGGTTGAGAGAATGCCAAGAAAGTGCAAAGCTGTCATCAAGTTTAAGGGTGGCTACTTTGAAGATTTTCAAATATAAAATATATTTTGATTTGTTTAACACTTTTTTGGTCACTACATGATTCCATATGTTTTATTTCATAGTTTTGATATCTGTAACACTGCGAGTCGTAAAGCAAGTTCAGGGGCCTGTTGCACAAAAGTAGAATTAAGACATCCGGGATAAATGACTCAGCTGAGCTCAATGAAGCCAAAACATGTGCGTCCAGGCTTAATTGGTTGCACAAAGACCAAGCCAGGATGAGCAGACACGGATTCATTAAGCCAGGTGAAACCAATCCTGGATAGGTGCGCGCTCACGGCTCACTCAAATAGACCCCGCCACAGATCACAGATTAACTGATTTACCATGGCAACTAGAGCCGCGTACTTTTCCCCGTCGGAAGCACAAATCCTCATGGAGGCATACGAGGAGGTAAAAGATATAATTAAGAAGAAAGGCAACACCGCCACAGTGATAAAGCAAAGAGAAAAAGCGTGGCAAAGTATTGCAGACCGCCTGAATGCGTAAGTAGTGCACAATTACACACTCACCGCTCCGCTGAAACATCACAATTACAATTCAAATATTTAATTCACATCTCCAAAAATGCAGTTGTACTGTAATTATGAAACGGTTATTTTTTTTTATTGAAATGCACTGCAGATATGAGTGAAATTGTGTAAAGTAACTCCATCACACTGTATAAAGCTATGATAAAATTTTTGATATTTTTACTGAAAACAAGACAAAAATACCAAGTAATTTTTTGCAGTGTGACTCCATTAAGTGTGTGTGTGTGTGTGTGTGTGTGTGTGTGTGTAGATTAAACATGAACGGGCCAAAACGGACATGGCAGCAGGTCAAAATCAAATACAAGAACATTCTGCAGAATGGTATGGTCCCTGACTAATATTTAACAAAGCACAAGCATATATTGTACCCAGAAGGTGCCTGCTCACACATTGTCTGTACTGTTTTAGCAGTGAAAAAGAATACCCACAGACAAGGCACGGGTGGTGGGTCACCAAAGGCTGACCTTACCCCAGCAGAGGACATGGCCTTGGAGCTAAATAAAGGCAGGCCCGTCTTAGAGGGGATCCCTGGGGGGAAAGAGACGAGCATAGGTTCCTCCCAAGATGCCACCCGCTTCATTCAAGGTATATCCTTCCATCTCTACATGGGATACAACCACATTCATATTGAATCAATTTGGACTGTCTGACTTTGGTTTACCTATTGCCTTGCAGTGTCTGGCAGCACTGTGTTCCTGTTAGAGCCACCAGCACAAGCACCAGACGATGCTGATCCAGTGAGTACTCCATCAAAGGCATACTGTAGGCCTGGCATGTCTTGTCTACTAGCTTCAATATGAATCCGATTAAATGTGATAGGGTGAAGGCCCCAGTGCAGCAGCAACAGCACATGATGGAGACGATGATGAGGAGGAGACCATCTCTCTGGATTCCAGAAGGCATGAGGTATCATGTTAAGACTGTGAAAGTACTATTTACTCTACAATGGTGAGGAGTCCTCATCAAAATCAAAAAATCGAATTTCTTTTACAGGACCCAGATGCTATACAGTGGGAAAACCAGCCTGGCAACATAGTGCGTATTAATAAAAGGACACCACATCCTGCCAAATTCCAGCTGCGCTAATTGTATTGTGTTCACAGAGCTCACAAGCTATCAGAAAGTTGTATGGCAACCACCTCCGGTGCCAAATAGAACTGGCAGACATAGACATTCAGTACAAGAAGAAAAAGATGGAAAATCTTGCACTGGAGTTCGAAATAAAAAAGAGGACAATTAGGAAACTGGACCTTGAAATAAAAAAACTTGAGAGGGAGGTGAGATATGCCTTCAATGTACACTGTATGCTAACTGTAACACAAATGTATTAATCATTATTTTTCTTTCCTCCCCCAGCTCCAAGAAGATGACACAGCTCAAAATAAAAATTAGGTATATTCTCGTAAAGTCAAGTGAGCCATGACATATGAGCTCTTATTGTGAGCACACAGGACGGTGGCATCTTTCTAAGGTTTTTTTTATTTTCCCAGCAATCAGTACAACCAAGTCATCGTTATAAGGCATCGCCCTCTTTTGCCCACCCCCCCCAGCACCAGGTGTGGCCACTAGCCTATATGAAGGCCCAAAATTGTGTGTTCCTTTCTGCTCTGACAATGGCATGCCCATTCGTGCGAGATGTGGTGGATGAAGAAGCACTTGTGCTGAGGAGAGCCTTCAGGTGAGAAAGGGTCTTCAGGGACCGGTTGGACCCACTGGCCTTCCCTGATGACCATCTATATGAAAGATACAGGTTTTCTGCAGATGGCATCAGGTATCTATGCAGACTACTGGGTCCCAGGATTAAGCACCGCACTGCACGGAGCCATGCACTGAGTGTGGAGCAAATGGTTTGTGTGGCCTTGCGCTTTTTTGCTAGTGGAGCCTTCCTGTACTCAGTGGGGGATGCAGAACAGCTGAACAAGGCCACAATTTGCCGCACAATAAGGAGTGTGTGTCTGGCTATCAAAGCATTAGCAGATGTCTTCATCTCCTTCCCTGGCCACAGAAGACTCTGTGACATCAAAGAGGAGTTCTATAGGATTGCAGGTAAGAGGATCTACAAATTACAGGACAACTGTTAACACATAGTAGGATACTCATTACTTTGTGTGACAGGTTTCCCCAATGTCATTGGTGCAGTGGACTGCACACACATAAGGATAAAAGCCCCCTCAGGTGCCCATGAGGCCGATTTTGTGAATAGGAAATCCTTTCACAGCATTAATGTTCAGGTGAACATAACTTTTTGATATTGTCCATTGACGAACACTCTGCATTGCCAGTGATGTGCATTGATTGGTGTAATATTCCTCATCTTATGATTTCAGATGGTCTGCAATGCTGACTGTGTGATCAGCAATGTTGTGGCAAAATGGCCTGGCTCAGTCCATGACTCCAGAATCTTTCGGGCCTCTGAAATCTATCAGTGCCTATCACAAGGTAAGCCACACAACCCCTATTTATAACCATCATGGCTGTGTCAAGAATATCACTGTGTTTATGAGGTAGTAATGATGAGATTTTGTGTTGACAGGTGAATTCTCTGGTGTGTTGCTGGGAGACAGGGGGTATGGCTGCCAGCCTTTTCTCCTGACACCTTTCACAGACCCCCAGGAAGCACAGCAGGCCTACAACCATGCCCATGCCAGGACCAGGGCCAGAGTTGAAATGACCTTTGGCCTCCTGAAGGCACGCTTTCACTGCCTTCACAAATTAAGGGTCAGCCCTGTTAGGGCATGTGATATTACTGTGGCTTGTGCTGTCCTTCACAATGTGGCCTGCCTGAGGAAGGAGAGGGCCCCCAGAGTGCCACCAGCCATGGACTGGGACAATCCGGCAATCTTCCCTGATGACGACAGTGGTCGGCTGCTGAGGGACCAATATGTGTTGAATTATTTTAGTTAGTATGTGTGCTTTCAATTTTGGTTAAATATGTCCTGCGGTGGCAGAGGAATTTGGTTTTTTTTGGGTTCGTTTTTTGACGAATTTGGCCTCTTATGATGTTTGTGCGGTATACTGTGTGTAATACAAGGCTGCAGGGAGGCTACTGCATCCATTCATTTGTCTGTTCAGTTGATGTGTATGGATTTGTCCTGCATTTATTTTAGTGTGCAGACATGCAGGGTGTGTTATACACATTCAAAGGTCTGTATATGTATCATTTTGTATAATATGCTTAGATTCTGTGCTTTCCATCTTGTAGAGTCACTGTGACTTCAGTTTTGAAAGGAGCTGATGGTTTACCTGCTTTGTTTTGTCCTTATTCAATAAAGGAACATAATGTTACACATTGTGTTTTTATATTCATATGGAATGTGTATTTGTTTATATGACAGAGTACTAGGGCCACACTGAAGAAAAAGGATAAAGTCATAAATTTATGAGGCTGGTTCTTTCTGCAGAAAAGCTACATATTGTTTTTACAGTTTTGATACTTATGACAATGTGATACTTAATATTCTGGCACATCAGCATGTCTTTGTTTATGAAACCATACTGAAGTACAATTTCACGAAATGCCCCACATCTGTCATTTTAACAACTGTCCTCCTTTAAAACAACTGGTTACAATATTATGACTTGTGTTTTTTTCCCCTCTGTGGCCCTAATATTCTAGCATTTTATATATAGCCTTATAGTCTATGGGAAACTGTAAATTATCTAATGATAGCAACATCATCTAAAAATCATTTTTTATCCAAAATCATTGAAATTAATGATCACAAACGTTTAAATAACAGTGGGTCTAGTTATATGTGATAACAATGTATAGTGAGCAGTGAAATAACTATTGGTTTCCATTTGTGGTGACTGCTGACTGACATTAGGGATGAGATTAAATAGATCCTGGAATTTAGCCTGGTCTGGAGCAGGCTAGCTCCACAGAATAAATCTCCATGGTAATTTATACCATAACATATCCTCCTGCCCCCTATCCATCTTTAGTGCAACCGGATTACGGATCAATTGAGCCAGGATCACCAAGATATCCTGGCTTAATCCCTTATCCTAGTTTTGTGCAACAGGCCCCAGGTAGTTAATAAATAAACACGAAACACAAACAGCACACCGACAGGAAGAGAAACAATGACGACTGGGGAAGAAACCAAAGGGAAAGACTTATAAAGGGCAGGTCATCAAGGAGTTGATGGAGTCCAGGTGAGTGTCATTATACACAGATGCGTGTAACGCTGGTGACAGGTGTGCGTCATAACGAACAGCCTGGTGACCTAGAGGCCGGAGTGGGAGCACACGTGACATTGTCTTCACTATTATTCTACATTGTAGAAAATAATACAAAAATAAAGAAAACCCTTTGAATGAGTAGATGTGTCTAAACTTTTGACTGGTATTGCATATATTTATTCAACATTTAATCAATGGTAAATGTGTATGGTTTGGTAAAGTATACATCTTTTTTGTTGTTGAGTCTTGAATGTGACACATTAGAGACATCAGAAAAATACAGAAAATGGTGAAACCGCTGCATAAATACTCTCATTGAAAAGTACATATAACTTTAAACAATATAAATCATTTCAATATAAAACAATTACAAACAAACTAAAATACTGGCACCAGGAGTGGTTGAGTTTGCTTTCGCTCCATTAGAATACATAGAGGATTTAAAGATGAAAGGATTCCACAGTAAGGAAGGAAGGAAGGAAGGGTAGTAAAAGTGAGAACAGACAACAGCATCTCTCTGTAGTCCAGAGCCAACTAGTAACTCCTGTAGAGTCCCTTACAGACTATTGGCAGTGGGTTGCCTCGAGGCACCGAGGTTCCAGTTGCCCACTGATAATGTCACTCAACACTAGTGAGAGTAATGCGGCACTGTCAGCTGTCTTTCTGTGAGTCTGGGGCCAGGGGTCATGGCCTAGGGTCAGCGGTCACGGTTAGGTGGGAGATGGACTCAGCTGAAGGACTTTTTTAGGTGTTTTTATTTCAACCCAATTTCGTAGTATCAAATTATTAGTAGTTACTATCTTGTCTCATCGCTACAACTCCCGTACAGGCTCGGGAGAGGCGAAGGTCGAAAGTCATGCGTCCTCCGAAACACAACCCAACCACTGGTTCTTAACACAGCGCGCATCCAACCCGGAAGCCAGACGCACCAATGTGTCGGAGGAAACACCGTGCACCTGGCAACCTTGGTTAGCGTGCACTGCGCCCGGCCTGCCACAGAAGTCACTGGTGTGCGATGAGACAAGGATATCCCTACCGGCCAAACCCTCCCTAACCCGGACGATGCTAGGCCAATTGTGCATCGCCCCACGGACCTCCCAGTCGCGGCAGGCTGCGACCGAGCCTGGGCGCGAACCCAGAGTCTCTGGTGGCACAGCTAGCGCTGTGATGCAGTGCCCTCTTTTTTTAACTGAAACGTGGTTCCTGAGTAGCGTCTGAGTTACACAGTCCGTGAAGAGTCATGGATGTGCCTTTAGGCCCACAGCAGAACACCCCCACCCGCGTACCGAGGAAAGCACACACAGTACAGATACAACGTTGACACAACATGACCATTTTTAAAATGAATTATCCACCTGCGCCACCTGGGAGGCCGAAGGACTCTTTTTTTAACTGAAACGTGGTTCCTGAGTAGCGTCTGAGTTACACAGTCTGTGAAGAGTCATGGATGTGCCTTTAGGCCCACAGCAGAACACCCCCACCCGCGTACCGAGGAAAGCACACACAGTACAGATACAACGTTGACACATGACCATTTTTTAAATGAATTATCCCAAAATGATCCAATCAAAAGATATCTTTAAAAACTCCAAACATTTTACTCAATGTTTATTGGTCTTCCGTATCTCCTCAAAGAGCAACTTCCCAAAAGCTGGGAACTCAGAGGGCGGTACCTCTCCTTAGAAATGTTCTACAACAGAAAAATTCTAATGAGCTTCATAGTGTGATTTCAGCTCCTGATAGAAGTTACCTTTGTAGGATATATTTACCACATATCTAGGATCAGATTACCCTAGCCCCAAAATCTAGGATCAGATTACCCTAGCCCCAAAATCTAGGATCAGATTACCCTAGCCCGAGATTTAGGATCAGATGACCCTAGCCCGAGATTTACGATCAGATTACCCAAGCCCCAGATCTAGGATCAGATTACCCTAGCCCCAGATCTAGGATCAGATTACACCTAGCCTGAGATTTAGGATCAGATTAACCTAGCCTGAGATCTAGGATCAGATTACCCTAGCCTGAGATTTAGGATCAGATTACCCTAGCCTAAAATGTTGGATCAGATTACCCTAGCCCGAGATTTAGGATCAGATGACCCTAGCCTGCGATTTAGGATCAGATTACCCTAGCCCCAGATCTGGGATCAGGTTACCCTAGCCCGAGATTTAGGATCAGATGACCCTAGCCCCAGATCTAGGATCAGATGACCCTAGCCTGCGATTTAGGATCAGATTACCCTAGCCCCAGATCTGGGATCAGGTTACCCTAGCCCGAGATTTAGGATCAGATGACCCTAGCCCCAGATCTAGGATCAGATGACCCTAGCCTGCGATTTAGGATCAGATTACCCTAGCCCCAGATCTAGGATCAGGTTACCCTAGCCCGAGATTTAGGATCAGATGACCCTAGCCCGAGATTTACGATCAGATTACCCTAGCCCCAGATCTAGGATCATATTACACCTAGCCTGAGATTTAGGATCAGATTAACCTAGCCTGAGATCTAGGATCAGATTACCCTAGCCTGAGATTTAGGATCAGATTACCCTAGCCTAAAATGTTGGATCAGATTACCCTAGCCCGAGATTTAGGATCAGATGACCCTAGCCTGCGATTTAGGATCAGATTACCCTAGCCACAGATCTGGGATCAGGTTACCCTAGCCCGAGATTTAGGATCAGATTACACCTAGCCTGAGATTTAGGATCAGATTAACCTAGCCTGAGATCTAGGATCAGATTACCCTAGCCTGAGATTTAGGATCAGATTACCCTAGCCCCAGATCTAGGATCAGATTACACCTAGCCTGAGATTTAGGATCAGATTACCCTAGCCCCAGATCTAGGATCAGATTAACCTAGCCCCAGATCTAGGATCAGATTACCCTAGCCCCAGATCTAGGATCAGATTACCCTAGCCCCAAACCAAGAGGTTTTAGGTGGATAAAAACATATCTGACCCTGCATCAGCGGTTAGGGGAAACGTTTACCTTACAGGAAAAAGATTATCCACTCTACAACATGAACTGCTTTGTCGGATATTAAATGGCAGGACAAGTCCACTTCATGTCTGCCTCTGAACCAGTGGTGTAAAGTGCTTAAGTAAACATACTTTTAAGTATTACTTAAGTAGTTTTTTGGGGGTATCTGTACCCCAAAATAATGTACTTTATACTCCATACATTTTCCCTGACACCCAAAAGTACTTGTTACATTTAGAATGCTTAGCAGGACAGGAAATGGTCCAATTCACACTTATCAAGAGGACATCCCTGCTCATCCCTACTGCCTCTGATCTGGAGGACTCACTAAACAGAGAACATCCCTGGTCATCTACTGCCTCTGATCTGGCGGAGTCACTAAACACAAATGCTTTGTTTGTAAATTATGTCTGAGTGTTGAAGTGTGTCCCTAGCTATCCGTTAAAAATAATAATGCTGTCTGGTTTGCTTAGTATTTACTTTTGATACTGAAGTATATTTTAGCAATTACATTTACTTTTGATACTTAAGTAAATTTAAAACCAAATACTTTTAGACTTTAACTATATTCTCCTACATTAATTTAACATTTCCACAAACTTCAAAGTGTTTCCTTTCAAATGGTATCTATAATATGTATATCCTGGCTTCAGGTCCTGAGCTACAAACAGGTAGATCTGGGTCAGATGTCACTTCAGGTCCTGAGCTACAGGCAGGTAGATCTGGGTCAGATGTCACTTCAGGTCCTGAGCTACAGGCAGGTAGATCTGGGTCAGATGTCACTTCAGGTCCTGAGCTACAGGCAGTTAGATCTGGGTCAGATGTCATTTTAGGGGATCTTTTCTGTAAAGGGTCCGATCCTTAAGAGGGTAACTACTCAAGTAGTATTTTACTGGGTGACTTTCACTTTTACTTGAGTCATTTTCTATTAAGGTATCTTTACTTTTACTACAGTACAATTGGGTATTTTTTCCACCACCACTCTGAACTGTGAATCATGAACAAGATCAAATAAAAGATGCATGATTCCCATTCCACACGGTGTCTGCTGGAGGCAGAGGGAAATTAAAAGCACTGCAGTGATAAAACACCCTCTGAAAGACTCTGTGAAAGCACTGCAGTAATAAAATGCCCTCTGAAAGACTCTGTGAAAGCACTGCAGTAATAAAACGCCCTCTGAAAGACTCTGTGAAAGCACTGCAGTAATACAACACCCTCTGAAAGACTCTGTGAAAGCACTGCAGTAATACAACACTTTCTGAAAGACTCTGTGAAAGCACTGCAGTAATAAAACACCTTCTGAAAGACTCTGTGAAAGCACTGCAGTAATACAACACCTTCTGAAAGACTCTGTGAAAGCACTGCAGTAATACAACACTTTCTGAAAGACTCTGTGAAAGCACTGCAGTAATAAAACACCTTCTGAAAGACTCTGTGAAAGCACTGCAGTAATACAACACCTTCTGAAAGACTCTGTGAAAGCACTGCAGTAATACAACACTTTCTGAAAGACTCTGTGAAAGCACTGCAGTAATACAACACCTTCTGAAAGACTCTGTGAAAGCACTGCAGTAATACAACACTTTCTGAAAGACTCTGTGAAAGCACTGCAGTAATAAAACACCTTCTGAAAGACTCTGTGAAAGCACTGCAGTAATACAACACCTTCTGAAAGACTCTGTGAAAGCACTGCAGTAATACAACACTTTCTGAAAGACTCTGTGAAAGCACTGCAGTAATACAACACCTTCTGAAAGACTCTGTGAAAGCACTGCAGTAATAAAACACTTTCTGAAAGACTCTGTGAAAGCACTGCAGTAATACAACACCTTCTGAAAGACTCTGTGAAAGCACTGCAGTAATACAACACTTTCTGAAAGACTCTGTGAAAGCACTGCAGTAATACAACACCTTCTGAAAGACTCTGTGAAAGCACTGCAGTAATAAAACGCCCTCTGAAAGACTCTGTGAAAGCACTGCTTTGTGTAGAAGGAAGATTTCACAGCCAGCGGGGCTGAATAAAGAAGGTAGTGTGCACTGCACAGTGCTCACTCACACACACACACACACAAATAATGCACACACAAATTATGCATGCACACACACACACATACACACACACACACACACACACACACACACACACACACACATACACACTAAAATGTGCTGCATGGTGAATCTGAAGTCTGCATTGGCCGTGCAGCATTTACGGTGATACGGCCTCTGCAAAAGTCAGGGCATTCATACTTCTTGCGCTTTGGGGAGCAGGAATTTGTCAAGGATGTGAGTTTGTGTTTATACAGGACCTCCCGGCCTCACCTACCGTCAGCCAATCATGAGTTCGATTTGGCCTCTGCATGCCTCCGGAGAGTCCACAGTTGCATCACACACACCCTCCACACAAAGCCTCCGACCACATTTTCGGATCAAGTATAAATTGGCTTTAACACCCACAACACAACCCCAGTGGCATATATTCATGGATGCCAAAGGAAGCCAGGCCCCCCCCAAAAAAAAAATAAATAAGAAGAAATAAGAAAGATAAAAAATAATAATGTATCTTTCGTCTCTCTGTTTTCACAATTTTCCTTCAATTCGCAAGAGGCTGCATGTATCTCACCGGAGAAAGCATCCAAGCCAGCGAAACAGCGCCCCTCTGTCTCTGTATGTGTAGCCCATCTATCTGATGCTGTCTGGTCAAAAAGAGTATGACATTGTTGCCGCCCGTAGCATTGAATACAAGGGAAGCCAGCGAGCATTTGGCCTCCCTTGATAAAACTTTTTTATAAAATAATAGCCAATCAGTGTTGAGCTGAACTGAGTGAGCTCACCTGTGAATGGTCCTGGCGTACCAAAAAAAAAATTGTAAAGGGAAGTCAGCTTGGATTTGGCTTCACACCAATCACATCACACCAATCATATCACACCAATCATATCACACCAATCATATCACATCAAAAGCCAGACGTCATTGACAGAAGGAACTTGAATTGTTGTTCTCCGGTGGCTAGCTAGCTAAAATGGTCCCTTTCCTAAATTAGCCACGGATTGTGCCCCTTGTCTGAGAGGATGGGTGTTCAATGTGTAGCTCCAGTAGATGTAGTAGGCTAATTTTAACTAGCTGGCTCCTCGTTGCCCATGAAAGGAAGCTAGGCTAGCGAGCAATACTTTTAGCCAGGTAGCCTAGGACAACAAAAACTAAAAGGATGTACTGTCTGACAGAGTCACAGACAATTTCATCAACATGAAAGAGAGGAGGACAGCATTGGCGTTTCTCGACAAGTTGGGTGACTCAACATGTTTTCTCTACTTGCACACACTCACACCATAGACATCTGCATCATACTTAGCTTATGTTGATTGGACTAAATAGTTTTTTTGGTATCTTTTAGTTGTTATTGAAAACTAAACATAGGTGATTTGATGATGTTGAAATGTTAAAGTTGAAATAGTCCTGCCTGGAATAGTGTAGGCAGCTCCTGTTTTCTTTGTGACTTGTGGTAACTCTCTGTGGTTCTAAATTCATAGTTGTTTAGTGGTCTGATAATGTTGGAAACATTAACTTGTCTGTTACATTCAATATGCTTTGTGTACTTCACCGGACAGTGTCAGTTCACTTGCTCTTCTCTCATTTCAGAATGTATCTCTTTGTACAATCATTTCAGCTCCACCAGAGAAAATGGAAAGAAAGAGAGAAAGGAACATAGTGGGAAAGATTGGAAAGATAATGTTCTCTGGCAGTTCTGTAGAAAGGAGAAGCAGAAAGAGTGACCGAACACATTCCACCTCCATACACACTGAATGTAACTGCTGAAACAAAAAATGTGATTATTTTTCCTAGTGAAGGTTTCCGTCCTTCACTATCTCTATCCATCTCTTAGCTCTTTATCTTTCTCTCTTCACCAATCTGTGGTGTACCCTGCCCTCTACTGGCTGGCTGGCTGGCTGGCTGGCTGGCTGGCTGAATGGATGGATGGATGGATGGATGGATGGATGGATGGATAGATGGAGTGAGTGAGTGAGTGAGTGAGTGAGTGAGTGAGTGAGTGAGTGAGTGAGTGAGTGAGTGAGTGAGTGAGAATAGCCTTGCTATTGAGAAAGGCCGCCGTAGGCAGACATGGCTCTCAAGAGAAGACAGGCTATGTGCTCACTGCCCACAAAATGAGGTGGAAACTGAGCTGCACTTCCTAACCTCCTGCCCAATGTATGACCATATTAGAGAGACATATTTCCCTCAGATTACACAGATCCACAAAGAATTCGAAAACAAATCCAATTTTGATAAACTCCCATATCTATTGGGTGAAATACCACAGTGTGCCATCACAGCAGCAAGATTTGTGACCTGTTGTCACAAGAAAAGGGCAACCAGTGAAGAACAAACACCATTGTAAATACAACCCATATTTATGCTTATTTATTTTATATTTTGTCCTTTAACCAATTGTACATTGTTAAAACACTGTATATATATAATATGACATTTGTAATGTCTTTATTGTTTTGAAACTTCTGTATTTGTAATGTTTACTGTTAATTTTTATTGTTTATTTCACTTTTGTATATTATCTACCGCACTTGCTTTGGCAATGTTAATACATGTTTCCCATGCCAATAAAGCCCCTTGAATTGAATTGATAGATAGATAGATAGATAGATAGATAGATAGATAGATAGATAGATAGATAGATATATAGATAGATAGATAGATAGATAGATAGATAGATAGAGAGAGAGAGAGAGAGAGAGAGAGAGAGAGAGAGAGAGAGAGAGAGAGAGAGAGAGAGAGAGAGAGAGAGAGAGAGAGAGGAGTTTATATGAACAGGCCTGATAGGCAGATACGGTGGGGTCTGAAATTATTGACACCTTTGATAAAGATGGGCAATAATGACTGTATAAAATACATATTTTAAATACTGAGCTATATTGTATGCAAAATTATATTATTTTATACTAATACAATTGCTCAGAGAAAGAGATGTACTTTTAGCAAGTAATACTTATTTCTCAAAAAGGCAGGGGTCAAAAGTATTGGCACCCCTAAAGATTCTAATAAATAAAGTAGTCAAAAGTTTAGTATTTGGTCCCATATTCCTAGCACACAATGACTACTTCAAGCTTGTGACTCTACAAACTTGTTGGATGAATTTACAGTTCCTTTGGTTCAGATTATTTTGTGCCCAAAAGAAATGAATGGTAAATAATGACTTTGGAGTCACTTTTATTGTACATAAACTTTGACCCTCTGTAAATTCACACTCATCATTATTATTGATTCATTCAGGATTTTCCGTAGTCACGGTAACATCCACATTAACGTAGAAGTGTTTAGAAACATTATTTTCTTATTTATAATAAAAGGGACTCCAAAATGATACAATCCATTTTTTACCATTCATTTCTATTGGGCACAACATTATCTGAAACACGCCCAAAACAAACTGCAAATATATCCACCAAGTTGTAGAGTCACAAGCTTGATGTCGTCATTGCATGCTGGGAAATATGGGACTACTTTACTTTACTGACTTTATTGTCCCTGTGGGGGCCATTTTGTTTTGGGATCGCGTGTAAAATGGTATTCAAGAAAAAAGGACAATGCTGTAGACATTAAATTCACAAAATGTAAAAATACTGAAGTATTTTATAAGAATCTTTAGGGAGGTCAATTTTTATGCCTACTTTTTCGGAGAAAAATAATAATACTTTCTCTGAGCAATTGTATTAATATAAAATATTATAATTTCCTATTTTTTTTGAATACAATATAGCTCAAAAACTTTATTAACCCTAGCTCTAACCCTAACCAATACTCTGGACAAGATGGCGCTGGAGAACAAGGCTGACGTTTTACGTATTCCTAACCAATTGTGTTTTTTTGTTTGTAACTTATTTTTTTTTAAACTTATTTTGTACATAATGTTGCTGCTACAGTCTCTTATGACCGAAAATAACTTCTGGGCATCAGAACTGCGATTACTCAGCACGGACTGGCAGAATCCTTTTTTTCTTTAGCGAGCCCGAAGTGAATACACCTGTATTCATGTGACAGATGACATTTAATTTGAACCCTAAATGTAACCCTAACCTTAATCCTTAGAAACTCAGCAAAAAAAATAAACGTCCTCTCACTGTCAACTGCGTTCATTTTCAGAAAACTTAACATGTGTACATATTTGTATGAACATAACCAGATTCAACAACTGAGACATAAACTGTTCGCCCTCGGATCCAACAATTCCCAGACGTGCTCAATGGAATTGAGATCCGTCAGCAAGACGCAGCGAGAAAATCACTGCAGCAAGACGCAGCGACTCACGTGAGCAGCTGGTGGGTCATATGACCGAGGGGAAAGTTCCTTCTGATTGTACAAAAGCGCAGAGGACATTACACAAACCCGTCTCCCAGGTGCATCGAAGTACGGGGAAATATAGTCTACATTTTTCTAGTTGTGCTTATACGTAGACTCAAATATCTGCAAACAGGAGCGTGGTGTGACGCGATGAAGGTGAGCGGTGTGTTGTTGTGTGTGTTCCTGCTCTGGGTGGAGGGCTCCCAGGCTGATACCCCGGCCAACTGCACATATGAAGACCTGTTGGGCACCTGGGTGTTCCAAGTGTCGAAGGGGGGACAAGACAAAGGCATCAACTGCTCCATGATGGGTAAGAGCTGGAAATACGGAACGACCTCACGCTTTAAGCAATCAAGTAGGCTATGTAACAAACTTTAAATTGGTTCAAGTGTTAACTTGACCCGGTAGTCTGTTGCCTTAGTTTGTAGGCTATTGATTTAGCTTTTGTATCGAGCATTGTGTCATTGTTACAACTTTCACCTCTGCCCAATGTTAATGTCTACCCTGTCTTACTTTGCAATACAGAAGAAGCTCACATTTTAATTGAGAAGTAATTACCAAAATGTCTCTGTTTTTAAAAAGACACCATTGATAAGTCGATAACGGTGCGCCTGGAGAAGCTGTCTGTGGCGGTGGACGACCTGGGGAACACTGGATTCTTCACCCTCATCTACAATCAGGGCTTTGAGGTTGTCCTCAACGACTACAAGTGGTTTGGCTTCTTCAAGGCAGGTTTAAGCTCTCACTTGTTTCATTCAGGGTTCCACTTTAGTCTGTAACAGTAGCATACTATGATCTCAAGAGGTCTGGAACATTTTTGGTGAATATGGAATTACATTGTCATTTAATGTCCAGCCTGTAGGCTACAGAAAAGACCACATCCTTGTTCTACCATATTCTATCTGCTACAGGATTGTTGATGGGATGTTGACGTGCTGCACAGATGTTTCTATAGCAGCTTCCTGGAGAGGTGTGCTGGGAATGGACAAGCAGTGGACACTGATTATCAAAGGGTGGCATCAGCTCTCACCTAAAAAGCCCATAAGCCACTGGTTGAGAGGAACTGTCATTGTTTTTGGGCAGAATTGTGAGGTTTTATGTGTTAGGTGCATCTTGGTCAGTTTAGCTCAGTCAATGCCATCAATATTCCTCCTAATGAGTCGACCGCCCGCGATGGAAGTCCTCCTACCTTGTAGCCTTGTACATTAAGTTTCAGACACATGGCTGGTCACCTTTCCTCTTATTGCAGGGTTGGTAGTTCAATCACTAATCTGACTTTTACAACTCAGTTGCTACACTGATATATTCAGGCTTGTGTTTCAAAGATACTTTCAGTGTTGATCCTTTTTCATTTGGGGTTGTATTTCGTTTGGCTTTGTCACGTGACTTCCTTGTGACTATCAGGGGAAATGTTCAGTGTTGTCCCTCCTACATGGTTTAGCTGACATCTGCACGTCACTTGTACTTCCTTATTGAAACCGTCTGGACTTGTTTCAGCACAGTGACACACCACATGCTTCACTGGAAAAGCTAATTGTTAGTTACTCATTGCTGCTGTTCATAACGCCACACTGTCTGCTCATATTGAAAGCGGTTATCAGGGTAACTGCCACCTCCACTTGCATAAAACATCACTGACTTGTAGCTCTTGTGTTTTTTAATCTTTAACTCAGGCCATTAAGATTCAATATGTGATCGTCCTCTTTCTACACAACACACAGGGACGCCTCGTACAGACTGATTTTTCTCCTCTCTGTTCCAGTACTCTGAGCAGGGCTCTGAGGTGACCAGCTACTGTGACCAGACTCTGCCAGGCTGGGTCCATGATTCTCTGGGAAACAACTGGGCCTGCTTCACTGCCAAGAGGGTTGTCCCAACACCCCCTCGCTCCATAGACACACACCGCTACCATCCCAATGACCTGTGAGTAGCCTCAGGGTTTTATAGCAGGCTTGACACTCTGTGCCCAATAATAATGCTCTCCAATAATCACCTATGTTTTTACATTAAAGTCCTATAATTGGCTAGAAGGCTATTTTCATCCATGGTCCCATTTTAGTGTGAGCATTGCTCATATTTTAAAACAAGCAGTCTGCTTAGTTTAGACTCTCTTTTACGTTGGCTGTCAGTCACTGCTCATGTGTTGTGTGAGTCATGTGTTCTGGTCTGAGCAGTGCTCTCTCCCTCTGGCTGTTCTAGTGCTCCTGCATTAGTTCATTCTGTTTTCATTCCTTCAGGCTGTGTAGGTCTGTTTACTCCTCTCATGTGGGGTATATGTCAATCAAATCATTCAAATGTATATTTATAAAGCCTGATTTTTACATCAGCCGATGTCACAAAGTGCTATACAGAAACCCAGCCTAAAACCCCAAACAGCAAGCAATGTAGAAGCAGTCTTTACGTTTGTGTCGGTCTGTTTTCTCCTCCCCCAGGTTGGTGTAGGTCTGTTTACTCCTCCCTCCCCTCCCCCAGGTTCCTCCAGAGGTCCTACAAACACAACCTGGACTTCATTGACTCCATCAACGTGGCTCAGAGCTCCTGGAAAGCCATGGCCTACAGCGAACATGAGACCTACACTCTGCAGCAGCTAATGCACAGAGCCGGGGGACCAGCTTCACACATCCCCAGGTACAGTCACTCACTTGTGACTCTATGTATTGAAACAGGAATTCAATTATTATGAAACTCATTTTGGTGAACTTCACACAAGGAAGAAGCAGGATGTCTGTCAGCTGTGAGATTTGTTACTTCTGAAAGAAAAGGGTGACAATCAGGGACTTAACTTTGTTTTTTAAGTGTGGGGGGGACATCATTTATTATATTTTATCCTGTCAAACACTCCACACAGCCCACCTGACTGCTCGGCGGCGTCCGCATGGTCCTAATGCACACCTTCGCCTCATTTAGCATCACATTCCAACGATCAAACTGGGGGTGACAAAAGCAATTTCATTATGTGGGAGGGACAGGTCCACAGTGACAGTTGTGCCCCTGGAGAGAATAGTCATGGCAGATGAGTCCAAGGCTAGAGGGTTCTGTTTTAGGATAATGGGACACAGTCTCTGGCCCCAACTCGTCTAGACTGCTCTGGTATGACGGATAGTAAGAGGCACTCTGTACAAGGGCTTACAAATGCCTGAGGTTTCTTTCTCTCTCAAACCCCAGCTGAGTTGTATTTCTCTCCACTCGTTCACTCCCCCCTCATGGATTTTAAAGGAATAGTTTGGTGTCAGAAATATGTTGAACTAAGTACAGTCATTATGGTGACACCAATCCATAGTGTGGGGGGGACTAGTGATCACCTCAGGAGACTGTGGGGTAGAGATCACCTTGGTGGTGGTCAGTAGGTATGAAACAGGACTCTAAAACTGAGGTAGTACCTAAAGGTGTTCAATAGGAACACTCATTTTGGATTCATTGCAGAACATGCCCATGGTGTACCCTTATTGTATGAGTCTATGCTCCTCCCCAGACGTGTTGGCCCCGCCCCTGTGACATCAACGCTAGCCAAGATGGCGGCCGGCCTCCCTGAGCGCTGGGACTGGAGAGATGTCAACGGAGTCAACTACCTCAGTCCTGTCCGCAACCAGGGTAACGCACGCTGGGTCAAATGCCTACACTTGTCTATTGTGACTGTTGCCAAAATGTCTCCTCTCACAACCCATGTGTTCTGCTGTGTCTGAGGCCTTAGGAATGTCCTCTACAGGGCAGGGTACCACTGCCTGTCCTAGTTAGAGAACTGCTAAATCAATGTTCCTGTCTCAACCCCACAGATAACATGCTCGTGTGTAGTGATTATTGCGTCACCCTCCATGTGACGCCTCTGACCACATTTTCATCTCCAGCATAAATGGGCTTTTAGGATTCATTCCCACAGAACTCTAGTTGCAGGTTAAAGATGATCCACGGACTGCTTGACCGGGTGTCTGGTTCTTAGTGGTGACTGATATTACAGTGAGGTTTTTGATTGGTTGTGACAGTGCAGGGTTTGATTGGTACTCTGTGGGCTCCAGCTTCGTGTGGTAGCTGCTATTCCTTTGCCTTAATGGGAATGTTGGAGGCTCGTGTCCGGCTCCAAACCAACAACACCGAGACTCCCATCTTCAGCCCACAGCAGGTTGTGTCCTGCTCCCAGTACTCCCAAGGTAATGAGCGAACACACTCTGCATAATTCTACCTTAACGGTGTTTGTGTATTTCTCCCATATCTAAGCCCTCTTACTTCTCCCTCTCAGGTTGTGACGGTGGTTTCCCCTACCTCATTGGGAAGTACGTCCAGGACTTTGGGATCGTGGAAGAGTCGTGTTATCCGTACGCTGGGACAGATTCCCCGTGTGACGTTCCCGATGGCTGTCTCCGCCACTACACTTCGGACTACAGCTACGTCGGAGGGTTCTACGGAGGCTGCAGCGAGTCTGCCATGATGCTGGAACTGGTCAAGAACGGACCCATGGGGGTGGCCTTTGAGGTGGGACACACACACACGTTGGTTTGAGCATTGGCTAGCTCTATATGAATAATGGCCAGTATTAGTTGTTCTAAGTCAAAATGGCCAGGTGTCTTCCTCACACTGTTCTCGTCCAGGTGTATCCTGACTTCATGCACTACAAGGAGGGTATCTACCACCACACGGGCCTCCATGACTCCTACAACCCGTTTGAGCTGACCAACCACGCGGTGCTGCTGGTGGGCTACGGCCAATGTCACGTCACGGGTCAGAAGTTCTGGGTGGTGAAGAACAGCTGGGGGACGACGTGGGGCGAGGAGGGCTTCTTCAGGGTCAGACGGGGGTCTGACGAGTGTGCCATCGAGAGCATCGCTGTGGCAGCCAAGCCCATCCCTAAACTGTAGAGGGTCTACGGGGGTGGGAGGGAAAGGGTTCATTTTTAGGCATTTTCCCAATTGGAACCTAGCCTGAAGTCTACAATTGCATATAAATGTAATATTTTGAAATGGCTGGGACGTTGTCAGATAGTTGGTAACTGTAAAAGTGTTCCCCCCCACGCTCGCTAGACAGTCTGATCCTTGCCAGTCAGATGCAATTTTGTGAATGACGCCAAAAGGGAATCTGCTATAATTCCCTATAACTGGGATTTGTAGTTTTATTAGTATTTTGTAGTTAGTCTGGTGATTGATAGGAGGGCAGAGAACCTCTACTCTTTATCTGTAATCTCAGGGAAGACTGTCCTGTGATCTTAAATATATTCCTTGTTGCTAGTCATCTCTGTACTGTCCTCTCCTATCTCTGCTGATGCTGTAAATTGGAGTCTCCTGGGAATGTTCAAAGGGACTGGCTCATGCTGTTGGAAGGGATGCAGTATGATTCAATGTTGTTGCCTTTCATTAGAAATGTCAGTTTTCCAATCAGATCACATCATGCATGTTCAGATTGTCTGCTTATTTACAATTTGAAAGAAAATAAATCATCTTTTTAGAAATATTTTCAGTGGTGCTGACATTTACTTTTCTATACTGACTGCTTAAGATTGATCAATGTGTTTGCATAACTTCTAAACTCAGCAAAAAAAGAAATATCCTCTCACTGTCAACTGCATTTATTTTAAACAACTTAACATGTGCAAATATTTGTATGAACATAAGATTCAACAACCTGAGACATGAACTGAACAAGTTCCAGACATGTGACTAACAAATGTTATGTGTCCCTGAACATTGGGGGGGGTTCAAAAGTAAGTCAATATCTGGTGTGGCCACCCTCCACTACAATCACTAGACGGTGCTATAACCCCAGATATCAGCCCCTCCACTACAATCACTAGGCGGTGCTATAACCCCAGATATCAGCCCCTCCACTACAATCACTAGACGGTGCTATAACCCCAGATATCAGCCCCTCCACTACAGTCCACTTTCTTTATTTCACCATCTTTCTCTCTCCACCTCTCTCTATCTATCCCACTACTCTACCCTTCATCTCTCTCGCTCTGGCTCTCTGTCTCTCTCTGGCTCTCTCTGGCTCTCTCTGGCTCTCTGGCTCTCTCTGTCTCTCTCTGTCTCTCTGTGTAGGTGAAGAATATGATGCTTCATGGGGCGAACAGTATAATCGTGTTCTCAAACCCTGCAGAATACTGGGCCCAGGACTTCAGGTACTGTACATAGGATACCCTGCTAATGGTGTGTGTTCTTATAAAGATGGATGTTTCTGTGATAAAGGGGGACTATAACATTCTCTCCTCCAGAATAAACTTACAGGTACAGCCTGGGGGAGGGGGTGGGGCTTCCTAAGATTCCAGTGCATCCTATTGGCTATCATGATGCCATCCACTAAAGTGAGTATTATGATGGCAACTAATCAGAGCTCACACACACACACGCACATTTCCTGTGAGTAATGTATCTTCCTGTATGATGTCACCCTTGGCAGGAATATGGGAGGAGACATCCCACCCAATAACTGGAATGTGTCCTATGGGATTGGACCGGGCTTCACTGACAGCTTACACAGTACACAGTAAGACACCATAGACCCCTGTCTCTCTCTCTCTCTCTCTCTCTCCCTCCCCCCTCTCAAACCTCTCTCCCTCCCTTCCCCCTCTCAAACCTCTCTCCCTCCCTTCCCCCTCTCAAACCTCTCTCCCTCCCTTCCCCCTCTCAAACCTCTCTCCCTCCCTTCCCCCTTATTCCTTCCCCTCTCCTCCACCTCTTTCTAATTCTCTGGAGTGTTGCCCAGAGTAGTAAAATAGAGGCTCCTTGTGTGTCCTGCGTGAGAGAGAGACACACACACACGTACGTTTTCACACAATGAGTGGGGCTGAGGTAGCCTGCTCCCAGATCTGTTTGTGCTTTGGCCTACTTCATTATCAAGCAAGCGAGAAGGTTGAGGCTGGTACCCAGGCTAGGGGTGAGGGAGGGGCCTCTGGCACCCAGGCTAGGGGTGAGGGAGGGGGCTCTGGCACCCAGGCTAGGGGTGAGGGAGGGGCCTCTGGCACCCAGGCTAGGGGTGAGGGAGGGGCCTCTGGCACCCAGGCTAGGGGTGAGGGAGGGGCCTCTGGCACCCAGGCTAGGGGTGAGGGAGGGGCCTCTGGCACCCAGGCTAGGGGTGAGGGAGGGGCCTCTGGCACCCAGGCTAGGGGTGAGGGAGGGGCCTCTGGCACCCAGGCTAGGGGTGAGGGAGGGGCCTCTGGCACCCAGGCTAGGGGTGAGGGAGGGGCCTCTGGCACCCAGGCTAGGGGTGAGGGAGGGGCCTCTGGCACCCAGGCTAGGGGTGAGGGAGGGGCCTCTGGCACCCAGGCTAGGGGTGAGGGAGGGGCCTCTGGCACCCAGGCTAGGGGTGAGGGAGGGGCCTCTGGCACCCAGGCTAGGGGTGAGGGAGGGGCCTCTGGCACCCAGGCTAGGGGTGAGGGAGGGGCCTCTGGCACCCAGGCTAGGGGTGAGGGAGGGGCCTCTGGCACCCAGGCTAGGGGTGAGGGATGGGGCTCTGGCACCTAGGCTAGGGGTGAGGGAGGGGCCTCTGGCACCCAGGCTAGGGGTGAGGGAGGGGCCTCTGGCACCCAGGCTAGGGGTGAGGGAGGGGCCTCTGGCACCCAGGCTAGGGGTGAGGGAGGGGCCTCTGGCACCCAGGCTAGGGGTGAGGGAGGGGCCTCTGGCACCCAGGCTAGGGGTGAGGGAGGGGCCTCTGGCACCCAGGCTAGGGGTGAGGGAGGGGCCTCTGGCACCCAGGCTAGGGGTGAGGGAGGGGCCTCTGGCACCCAGGCTAGGGGTGAGGGAGGGGCCTCTGGCACCCAGGCTAGGGGTGAGGGAGGGGCCTCTGGCACCCAGGCTAGGGGTGAGGGAGGGGCCTCTGGCACCCAGGCTAGGGGTGAGGGAGGGGCCTCTGGCACCCAGGCTAGGGGTGAGGGAGGGGCCTCTGGCACCCAGGCTAGGGGTGAGGGAGGGGGCTCTGGCACCCAGGCTAGGGGTGAGGGATGGGGCTCTGGCACCTAGGCTAGGGGTGAGGGAGGGGCCTCTGGCACCCAGGCTAGGGGTGAGGGAGGGGCCTCTGGCACCCAGGCTAGGGGTGAGGGAGGGGGCTCTGGCACCCAGGCTAGGGGTGAGGGAGGGGCCTCTGGCACCCAGGCTAGGGGTGAGGGAGGGGGCTCTGGCACCCAGGCTAGGGGTGAGGGAGGGGCCTCTGGCACCCAGGCTAGGGGTGAGGGAGGGGCCTCTGGCACCCAGGCTAGGGGTGAGGGAGGGGGCTCTGGCACCCAGGCTAGGGGTGAGGGAGGGGCCTCTGGCACCCAGGCTAGGGGTGAGGGAGGGGGCTCTGGCACCCAGGCTAGGGGTGAGGGAGGGGCCTCTGGCACCCAG
Source organism: Oncorhynchus clarkii lewisi (assembly GCF_045791955.1). NCBI lineage: Eukaryota > Metazoa > Chordata > Actinopteri > Salmoniformes > Salmonidae > Oncorhynchus > Oncorhynchus clarkii. Next base: position 34,841,739 of record NC_092170.1, read on the forward strand.
GCTAGGGGTGAGGGAGGGGCCTCTGGCACCCAGGCTAGGGGTGAGGGAGGGGCCTCTGGCACCCAGGCTAGGGGTGAGGGAGGGGCCTCTGGCACCCAGGCTAGGGGTGAGGGAGGGGCCTCTGGCACCCAGGCTAGGGGTGAGGGAGGGGCCTCTGGCACCCAGGCTAGGGGTGAGGGAGGGGCCTCTGGCACCCAGGCTAGGGGTGAGGGAGGGGCCTCTGGCACCCAGGCTAGGGGTGAGGGAGGGGCCTCTGGCACCCAGGCTAGGGGTGAGGGAGGGGCCTCTGGCACCCAGGCTAGGGGTGAGGGAGGGGCCTCTGGCACCCAGGCTAGGGGTGAGGGATGGGGCTCTGGCACCTAGGCTAGGGGTGAGGGAGGGGCCTCTGGCACCCAGGCTAGGGGTGAGGGAGGGGCCTCTGGCACCCAGGCTAGGGGTGAGGGAGGGGGCTCTGGCACGCAGGCTAGGGGTGAGGGAGGGGCCTCTGGCACCCATGCTAGGGGTGAGGGAGGGGGCTCTGGCACCCAGGCTAGGGGTGAGGGAGGGGCCTCTGGCACCCAGGCTAGGGGTGAGGGAGGGGCCTCTGGTACCCAGGCTAGGGGTGAGGGAGGGGGCTCTGGCACCCAGGCTAGGGGTGAGGGAGGGGCCTCTGGCACCCAGGCTAGGGGTGAGGGAGGGGCCTCTGGCACCCAGGCTAGGGGTGAGGGAGGGGCCTCTGGCACCCAGGCTAAGAGGTGAGGGAGGGGCCTCTGGCACCCAGGCTAGGGGTGAGGGAGGGGCCTCTGGCACCCAGGCTAGGGGTGAGGGAGGGGCCTCTGGCACCCAGGCTAGAGGTGAGGGAGGGTCCTCTGGCACCCAGGCTAGGGGTGAGGGAGGGGCCTCTGGCACCAAGGCTAGGGGTGAGGGAGGGGCCTCTGGCACCCAGACTAGAGGTGAGGGAGGGGCCTCTGGCACCCAGGCAAGGGGTGAGGGAGGGGCCTCTGGCACCCAGGCTAGGGGTGAGGGAGGGGCCTCTGGCACCCAGGCTAGGGGTGAGGGAGGGGCCTCCTGCACCCAGGCTAGGGGTGAGGGAGGGGCCTCTGGCACCCAGGCTAGGGGTCAGGGAGGGGCCTCTGGCACCCAGGCTAGGGGTGAGGGAGGGGCCTCTGGCACCCAGGCTAGGGGTGAGGGAGGGGCCTCTGGCACCCAGGCTAGGGGTGAGGGAGGGGCCTCTGGCACCCAGACTAGAGGTGAGGGAGGGGCCTCTGGCACCCAGACTAGAGGTGAGGGAGGGGCCTCTGGCACCCAGGCTAGGGGTGAGGGATGGGGCTCTGGTACCAATGCTAGGGATGAGGGAGGGGTCTCTGGCACCCAGGCTAGGGGTGAGGGAGGGGGCTCTGGTACCAAGGTTAGGGGTGAGTGAGGGGTCTCCGGCACCCAGGCTAGGGGTGAGGGAGGGGGCTCTGGCACCCAGACTAGGGGTGAGGGAGGGGGCTCTGGCACCCAGACTTGGGGTGAGGGAGGGGGCTCTGGCACCAAGGCTAGGGGTGAGGGAGGGGGCTCTGGCACCAAGGCTAGGGGTGAGGGAGGGGTCTCTGGCACCCAGACTACGGGTGAGGGAGGGGGCTCTGGCACCAAGGCTAGAGGTGAGGGAGGGGGTTCTGGCACCCAGACTAGGGGTGCGGGAGGAGGCTCTGGCCCCAAGGCTAGGGGTGAGGAAGGGGGCTCTGGCACCCAGACTAGGGTTGAGGGAGGGGGCTCTGGCACCAAGGCAGGGGTGAGGATGGGGGCTCTGGCACCCAGACTAGGGGTGAGGGAGGGGGCTCTGGCACCAAGACTAGGGGTGAGGAAAGAGGGTTCTCTTTGTTCCCATCAACAGCAGTGGAGGACAATTGGGGCTACTAAAACACGTAGTCTCTGTCTCCTCTGTGGTTCTCAGGAAGGTGCGTATGAACATCCACCCTAGCAACCAGGTGACCCGGATATACAACGTCATCGGGAGGATACCAGGGGCCGTGGAGACAAGTACCGCTTCCCACAACCTGAATGTTCTAGTAACCTGCTGACCAGGTTTATGGGAACATTGTGTGAGAGTTTGGCCCACAGCTTGTGTAGCCAGTGGACATGACGTTGGGAGACAATAGCTCAGAGTTTGTTGTGGTCCAGTAACTGCATAGAGCTTCCAGTCCATAACTCAACACCAACATCTATCATCACTGTTTCATTTGAAATACCACAACACTCGATTCATAAGAGTGAGGAGCACAGCAGATGGTGATTGTGACCCCTCTCCCCTCTCCTCTCTCTGTTGTTGGCAGATCGCTGTGATCCTCGGGGGGCCACCGGAATGCTTGGGTGTTTGGGGGGATCGACCCGGTAACGGGGTGCACGAGAGTGTGAGGAGCGTTGAGAAACTGCTCAGCAAAGGTGTGTGTGTGTGGGGAGATCAGATTAACACACACATGCATTTAAACACACACACACACACACACACACCACTATGTACTGAGATGAGTCTTTATGACTAGCTGCATCATAAAAACAGAAAACAGTAGATACTAATTTGCATGCAAAACTCTAAGGATGACTGTTCCCATATGGTAGCAGTCTGGAGGAGTTCCAGAATGTTCTATCAATCCTGTTTCCTCATATTATGTTTGTCATTGAGACGTGGTGTATACTGTATTTTAGAGGTTCAATGCATTTGGCCCAGAATGTGTTAAGTACTTTCTGTCTGTTTGTGTATTTGGACCATTGTATTTGCCAGTTGAGACACAGGACTTTAGACTGCTGGAAAATGGTGTGTGTGTGCTGTAGGTTTGTTCACATTGAGGATAAACTGCACCCCCTCTCTCCACACCTTGATGTATGACATCATCAAACAGGTCAACTTGAATCAACTGTCTATCAACTGTCCATTTCAGGATTACACTGTGTGACGCCTGGTTTTCCTGGGACTTTTCTAGACTTTTTCAATGGTTTTCAGCACTGAAACACAATAAAAGGCATCTGGCAGAAGTAAATTCAAACACAAATGTAATTTTATATATGACCATGTTTTCACGAATTTCATGATTATAATCGTGAAGTCCATTTAAAAGATTAGAGGTAAAAGGGTTACCTCTAATGTGGTTACTTTCACAGGGTACAGACCAACGTAGTGCCAGACTAACACCAATATACTTTATGTCTAAATAGATTGAATGGAGCTATGGTCACACTGGACATCACAATGGGTATTGCTGCCACCTACAGGCTCAGAGTGGTCATAGCAAGTCTCTAACGACCTCACACCTGCAGATGCATGCCAAGTACAGAAAACATTTGTTTGTTCCGCTCCCCATCTCTCTCTGTGTCCAGTCCAGAGGAGGTGGTGTCTCTGTATGAGAGTTGGCACAAGCAGGACAACTGGACAGATGACTGCGATACATCCAAGTCAGACCCATCACCAACCACCATATACTTATTATCACTCTGATCACATATGCACTTTTATTGACTGAATGATTGATTTACATTTGAGTTATTTAGCAGACACTTTTGTCCAGAGCGACTTATGTCTCCCTCTGTAGGACCAGATAACTGGGTTCAGGCTGGGACTTTGAGGTGTACTTAATCCCGACTCGGCATCGCAGCAGGCAGGGCCAGACACACCAAGAACAGGGTGAGAGAGACATTGTTCTGGGGGCAGACAGGGAACCTGGAGACAGGAGAACATTGCTGATGTCCTGTTGATGCAACACAACAGTCCATCACCAGTATAGGGGGCCATTATTGGGCATTTGATGTAGAAATAAACATTCATGTTTTTTCAAACCTCTGTGTGTGTTTATTTTATCTTTATTTAACTAGGCAAGTCAGTTAACAACAAATTCTTATTTTCAATGACGGCCTAGGAACAGTGGGTTAACTGCCTGTTCAGGGGCAGCTCGGGGGTTTGAACTTGCAACCTTCCGATTACTAGTCCAACGTTCTAACCACTAGGCTACCCTGTGTGTGTGTGTGTGTACAGCACCTACCCAGTGTATCACAGTGTGTATGAGACCTTTGAGTTGGTGGAGGTTCTACGACCCTTCCTAACAGAAGCTCAGAGCTGTAGCTGAGGTCAGGAGATGCCTCACCTTCCTATTGGCTGATTCCCAGCTCCTCAGCCTGGATGCTAGTCAATACGCTGGCTCGCTGACAAAGTGCTCCCACAACATCGATCTGCTGGGACAGAAACACTGTGATGCTCTTGGGACATACAGGGTCTCATTTGGTAAGAGAAAACAACAGACATTTACATACAGACACTCATTCTGAATGCCTCATCAGGTACAGTACTCTCATTCTACAGGTGAGACCCAGGTACAGTACTCTCATTCTACAGGTGAGACCCAGGTACAGTACACTCATTCTACAGGTGAGACCCAGGTACAGTACTCTCATTCTACAGATGAGACCCAGGTACAATACACTCATTCTACAGGTGAGACCCAGGTACAGTACACTCTCATTCTACAGGTGAGTGTAGTATCTGAGCCAGTCTGAAGCCACACCCTCTCCCACCCTGCCTTACACTCTGTGTAGTATCTGAGCCAGTCTGAAGCCACACCCTCTCCCACCCTGCCTTACACTGTGTGTAGTATCTGAGCCAGTCTGAAGCCACACCCTCTCCCACCCTGCCTTACACTCTGTGTAGTATCTGAGCCAGTCTGAAGCCACACCCTCTCCCACCCTGCCTAACACTCTGTGTAGTATCTGAGCCAGTCAGAAGCCACACCCTCTCCCAACCCTGCCTTACACTCTGTGTAGTATCTGAGCCAGTCAGAAGCCACACCCTCTCCCACGCTGCCTAACACTCTGTGTAGTATCTGAGCCAGTCTGAAGCCACACCCTCTCCCACCCTGCCTAACACTCTGTGTAGTATCTGAGCCAGTCTGAAGCCACACCCTCTCCCACCCTGCCTAACACTCTGTGTAGTATCTGAGCCAGTCAGAAGCCACACCCTCTCCCACCCTGCCTAACACTCTGTGTAGTATCTGAGCCAGTCTGAAGCCACACCCTCTCCCACCCTGCCTAACACTCTGTGTAGTATCTGAGCCAGTCTGAAGCCACACCCTCTCCCACGCTGCCTAACACTCTGTGTAGTATCTGAGCCAGTCTGAAGCCACACCCTCTCCCACCCTGCCTAACACTCTGTGTAGTATCTGAGCCAGTCTGAAGCCACACCCTCTCCCACCCTGCCTAACACTGTGTAGTATCTGAGCCAGTCTGAAGCCACACCCTCTCCCACCCTGCCTAACACTCTGTGTAGTATCTGAGCCAGTCTGAAGCCACACCCTCTCCCACCCTGCCTAACACTCTGTGTAGTATCTGAGCCGGTCTGAAGCCACACCCTCTCCCACCCTGCCTAACACTCTGTGTAGTATCTGAGCCAGTCTGAAGCCACACCCTCTCCCACCCTGCCTAACACTCTGTGTAGTATCTGAGCCAGTCAGAAGCCACACCCTCTCCCACCCTGCCTAACACTCTGTGTAGTATCTGAGCCAGTCTGAAGCCACACCCTCTCCCACCCTGCCTAACACTCTGTGTAGTATCTGAGCCGGTCTGAAGCCACACCCTCTCCCACCCTGCCTAACACTCTGTGTAGTATCTGAGCCAGTCTGAAGCCACACCCTCTCCCACCCTGCCTAACACTCTGTGTAGTATCTGAGCCAGTCTGAAGCCACATCCTCTCCCACCGCTGAACGTACCATGTGTTTTTAGTAAAACAACTTTTAATAAAGTCATGGTTTGTGAGCGTTAACTCTCTGGTATGAAGATAGCCGACACTGTAATTACAATGTAGGTTCAGAGGTTTATTAAGTCTGTGGGAGAGCACATTGTTTTCATACAAGGCAAATAAAGCTAACTACAGCAAGTAAAGAGTGAAACTAAATCACAGATCTCAGAAGTGAGCAAAAACAATTAAAACCCTAAACAAAAAGACTGTTAAAGCAAGAGAACTTCATTTGACAGGTTACATTTTCTAGAAAAGCAACTAAAATCAATAAATGGCACAAATATTCTCACATGCAATTGACAAAGAACAGAAGGACTGTGTGTGTGTGTGTGTGTGTGTGTGGCATAAATGAAAAGGTATCAAACACATATGGAAACCACATTCGACTCTGTTCAATTCCTTCCAGCCATTCCAATGAGCCCGTCCTCCTCTGGTGTGTGTGTGTTTGAGAACAGTTTACATTCTGACTGGCTGTCCCCAATTGCTCCTTAGATACAGATCCTGATGAGGGATGCTAGGGTGATAGCTGCCTGCATCTCTTTTCAAGTGAGGAGGTAGTAGGAAGACCTGATGGTTACTGTGTTTCAGTAGGAAGACCTGATGGTTACTGTGTTTCAGTAGGAAGACCTGATGGTTGTCGCCTTCAGACAGTGTTTCAGTGAAGTTTAGCCTCCGCATTCTGAGTAGAATGTCAGAAATAAATACTGCTCTCAGCCGATCTTCAACAGGTTCACTAAAACATATGGGAGGAGCATGTACCATGTGATTGATTTCATTCTGTCTAGTTCTACACCTACGCCTTTCCAATCCCATTCCCCCCCTCAGTGGGCGTGTCTGTGGGAGTGGGTAGGTCCAGACGGGCCCAGGTGATTGGCTCCCCCTTCCCCATAGAGATCTCCATCTTGGAAGACATCATGTTCACCACGCTGCTACTCACATCGATCACCTAGGAGACATGAGAGGGAGATGAACTATGACTACCACAGAGATCCTATTAAATGACTTAAGAGTTCTAATAGTTACTTTATATGATGATTTCTGCCTATCCACACGGTCACAATGAACAGCTCATTACCCTCATCACTCGTTACCACCATCATCTTCATCACTCACCCCCCATAAGTTGATCTTCTGCTCAAACTCCTTCTCTCCCTCAAAGACCACACGGATGATCACCTAGAACACAGATATACTAACCACTGACACAAAAGGCAAGCATTTTCAAATATCTGTTTGCCTGTGTGTGGTGTGTACCGTGGTGCCGTTGGCCTCTGCATAGCTGAACTCTGGTAGAGAGTTCTTGGCATAGATCGAGATGATGACTTGGCCGCCTGTCTGGTGCCAATCAAATCTACACGGTACCACCTTCATCCCCTGGAGGGGGCAGAGAGAAATAAATAGGGGGGTGGCATGCGCACTTCTGATTGTGTGAATATGTCTGAGTCAGTGCCTGAGCTAAACTCTGAAGAGATGCTGACCTTGTCTGGCTTCCTCCAGAGGTGACTTCCTGTGGTACAGCCCTCCTGGGCCAGGAAACAGTTAAAGTCAGACGTCTTCCTCCTACAGCAGCTCCAGAACTTCATCCTGACAGACAGGGGACAAGCCCAGAACAGAGGCCAACAACAGTCATTGATCACACATCTATCCAGATATACTGTACAGGAGGAGGACATCAGAATCTCAAGTGTTTTTGGGTCTCACCCCTCGTGGAAGTTAGGGACTCCAGGGTGGTGTTTACATTCCTCGTTACTCCCTGGACCAGAGAAAGACTGCAAGGGAGAGAAACCAGGACACACACCAACACAATACACTAAATCAAAACAGCTATTCATCTCATCACTCTCTGAGCCATGACTGGTAACTTCTACACACACTGAGAAATGGAGTAGTACTCTACCTTGGAGCAGCCTCCATTCTTACAGGACGTGCCAATCTTCACCTCCTCCCCGTCTTCCTCTAGTGAGAGACAGTGACAGAGAGCCTGTGAGCCACCCACCTCTCAATCCTATCAGAGCCAGGTTAAAGGTCCATTATGACAGCAGCATACCTGTGTTGTGAGGTTGGCTGTTCTCTGCCAGCTGCAGTTTCTCCAGAGCCTGTCTCAGAGAGGAGAACACCTTCTGCTGAAGTCTGACCAGGGGCTCATCACCACTGAAACACACACACGCATGATCACTAAGGATAAACACAAACTGTGTGTGTGTCACCTGAGTAAAGTGTGTTACCTGGGTCTGTGTATCAGCTCTAGTGGTTTAGGAGCCTGAATGATATAGGGGTCACCACGAGGCTTTAGCTCCTCCCCCTTCTCTCTCCTCCCCTCTGAGCTCGTCACCTCAGGCAGGATCGGCTCCACTGGCTTCTCTCTGTTATGGATACCTCTGCTGCAGCCCTGAGGAGAGAAACTCACCCTTCAACTTTAGCATATCCACATTTAATACTGAACACTTCTGAAACTTTACAAAGGCCTCTTCTCTTCTATCTCGGGGAGAGGGAGCAGACAGAGCCGGGGGGGGGGGGTTAACTCACCTCTATGCTGAGGAAGTCTGAGAAGTCCGTGGTGCGTCTCGTGCAGCAGGACCAGCCCTACAGGACAGTCAGGTCAACCACAATACGGGTTCATTACCCACACAGTCAATAGTCTATAAAAATCTTTCTCCACCTCGTTTCCTCTCCTTCATCTGCTTTTATCACCTATGTTTTGTGTTCAGGTAAGTGGAGATGAATGAGAGATGATTAGCAGAGGACACCACTGTACATTTACCAGATGCTTTTATCCAGAGCAACTTACAGGAGAAAGTGCCTTGCTCAAGGGCACGTGGACAGATGTCTCACCTAGTCGTCGCTGGGATTCGAACCAGCAGCCTTACCGTTATTGTCCCAACAGTCTTACTCACATACTGTGTTTAGTGGTTCTGTCAGGGTAAGGTTGACCCTACCTTAAGAGCATCGTGAAAAACAGGCACGCCAGGGTGAAAGGTACAGGCATCTATGGAGGAGAACATTCATTAATATGATAGAGCAAAATATGGACATAACTATCTAGCTTCATAAAACATGAAAAATGTATATTTCATTGTATCAACACATTCCTTTCAGATCATACAAAAAAATGTCGGTGATCCGCCCTGGTAATATTTACGTCTCCGCCGTGTTCATAACGGGAGTGGCGCACAAAAATCCACAAAGGCACACGTTTGCAGCTGTCACTTGCTAATAGTAAAGAACGTGTACAATATCTAACATTCAACTATTCCTAAACTGAGAATGCCGCGTGTAGACATTCATAGGTTGTTATACACAGCCAGTTAAATTCATTTTTAGCTCCACTTACCACCAGCGTTGTCGTCTGGGTCAAATCGTTGTCCGCAACCTTTGTTGTAGCACATCAACGTCATGATGAACGAACTGAGATAACTCGTCGGGCTATTCAAATATACTATATTCAATTAGGATGTAAAGCAGCCAGATGTTTAATACAATATTTTGATCTATATTATGCAGTTGATAAGCGTGCCTGGCCATGTGTTTCCTCCTGTACATTTGCCGCACACAGTTCCGGGAAATGCCGGTGGAGTTCGGGAACTTTCGTTAACCAGCCAGCCAGTGTTGTTTGCAGGCATGTACGAAGAGACGAAGCAAGAGAAATAACTGCACTGTCAATATCTTTCTTCTCCAGCAGGTGGCGTTTTTTCTCTCTCATCGAGCAAGGAGTTTTTGTTCGGAGGTCAATAAGTGTCGAATTTGGTTAACAAACAATGTAATTGTTTATTTGATCGAATATATGTTTTGTAATGATTAGGATGTTACGAGTGTGTGTGTGTGAGAGAGAGAGAGAGAGAGAGAGTGAGTGAGACAGAGAGAGTGTCAGTACCTTGAAGTTGAGTTTTCCTTGGTAGATGTCGATCCCGTTCTTGACAAACAGCACCTTGCAGTCTGGCTGCTCCAGAAAGTCCATGTAGCGTGTCTCATTGTGGTACATCTGCAGCAGCTCCAACTTACTGATGTCCTTCTTCTCAACTATGTTCCGCTCCCTCAGCGACTGCATCTCCCGGAACGGAAACACAAATGGAATGTCCAAATTAGCCCATTCCTCTGCCCAATCCCACCAATCATGCTGTCTGGGAAGGCGACCTGGGGAGGGGAATCGGGCCGAACCTCGTGCAGGGGGTTGACCCCGCTGTGGAGATTTAGGGTTCAACGTAGACATACTTAAGGTACAGATGCTGGCCCGCCCGGGGAATACCCTCATAGATACAGTTGTCTCTCCACATCAGACCACACTTCACCATACTGAATCACAGCTAAATAAAGAGAGAGAGAAAGAGAGGGAAGAGACAGAGAGAGGGAAGGAAGAGAGGGAGACATAGAGAGAGAAGGAAGGAAGAGAGGGAGACGGAGAGAGAGGGAAGAGACGGAGAGAGAGGGAAGAGACAGAGAGGGAAGGAAGGAAGAGAGGGAGACAGAGAAGGGGAAGGAAGAGAGGGAGACAGAGAGAGAGAAGGAAGAGAGAGAGAAGGAAGAGAGGGAGACGGAGAGAGAGGGAAGAGACGGAGAGAGAGGGAAGAGACAGAGGGAAGGAAGGAAGAGAGGGAGACAGAGAGAGAGAAGGAAGAGAGGGAGACAGAGAGAGAGAAGGAAGAGAGGGAAGTAAGAGAGGGAGACAGAGAGAGAGGGAAGAGACGGAGAGAGAGGGAAGAGAGAGAGGGAAGGAAGGAAGAGAGGGAGACAGAGAGAGAGAAGGAAGAGAGGGAGACAGAGAGAGAGAAGGAAGAGAGGGAGACAGAGAGAGAGAAGGAAGAGAGGGAGACAGAGAGAGGGAGACCGAGAGAGAGAAGGAAGAGAGGGAAGGAAGAGAGGGAGACAGAGAGAGGGAAGGAAGAGAGGGAAGGAAGAGAGGGAGACAGAGAGAGGGAAGGAAGAGAGGGAGACAGAGAGAGAGAAGGAAGAGAGGGAGACGGAGAGAGAGAGAGGGAGAAAGGGAAGGAAGAGGGTATCTCAGTTATTTAAATTACTTTTCAATTCCTTTATTTTAAGAAAAAAAACAAGTAGTTAAATTTGGGAATGTATTTGGAAATACATGTGGACATTTTTAGATAAAACTCAAATACACTCCCATGCATTTAACCCAGTTATTAAATACATATTTTAATAGTGGTGTAAAGTACTACTTAAGTCGTTTTTTGGGGTATCTGTACTTTACTATTTATATTTTGGACAACTTTTAATTTTACTTCACTACATTCCTAAAGAAAATATGTACTTACTATATTTTTCCCTGACACCCAAAAGTACTCATTACATTTTGAATGCTTAGCAGGACAGGAAAATTGTCCAATTCCCACACTTATCAACATCCCTGGTCATCTCTACTGCTTCTGATCTGGAGGACTCACTAAACAGAGAACATCCCTGGTCATCTCTACTGCCTCTGATCTGGAGGACTCACTAAACAGAGAACATCCCTGGTCATCTCTACTGCCTCTGATCTGGAGGACTCACTAAACAGAGAACATCCCTGGTCATCCCTACTGCCTCTGATCTGGAGGACTCACTAAACAGAGAACATCCCTGGTCATCCCTACTGCCTCTGATCTGGAGGACTCACTAAACAGATAAACATCCCTGGTCATCCCTACTGCCTCTGATCTGGAGGACTCACTAAACAGAGAACATCCCTGGTCATCTCTACTGCATCTGATCTGGAGGACTCACTAAACAGAGAACATCCCTGGTCATCCCTACTGCCTCTGATCTGGAGGACTCACTAAACAGAGAAACATCCCTGGTCATCCCTACTGCCTCTGATCTGGAGGACTCACTAAACAGAGAACATCCCTGGTCATCTACTGCCTCTGATCTGGAGGACTCACTAAACAGAGAACATCCCTGGTCATCTCTACTGCATCTGATCTGGAGGACTCACTAAACAGAGAACATCCCTGGTCATCTACTGCCTCTGATCTGGAGGACTCACAAAACATTATTATTAGTTTGTAAATTAAGTGTGTTGGAGTGGGCTCCTGGCTTTAAAAAAAACAAGATAATTGTGTTGTCTGGTTTGCTTAATATAAGGATTTTGAAATGATTTATACTTTTACAATTAATACTTCAGTATATTTTAGCAATTACATTTATTTTTAATACTTCAGTATATTTAAAACCAAATACTTTTAGACTTTTACTCAAGTTTCACTTTTACTTGAGTCATTTTATATTAAGATGTCTTTACTTTTACTACAGTATGACTTTTGTGTACTTTTTCCACTACTGTATTTGAAAGGATTTTCAAATACAATTTGGTTGACTATTATTATTATATTTTTTTTTTACAAATAACCATTCAAACACAAAGCAATTGTTTTGGGCTGTGTATTTTCAAATGGTGTGCAAATGTGAAAATGGTGTGAGGAGGTAAGGCAAGAAATAGGCCATAGTAGCAAAGTAATTACAAATTAGCAGAATTACACTGGAGTGATAGATGAGCAGATGATGATGGGCAAGTAGAAATACTGGTGTGCAAAAGAGCAGAAAAGTAAATAAAAACAATATGGGGGTGAGGTAGGTAGATTGGGTGGGCTATTTACAGATGGGCTGTGTACAGCTGCAGCGATCGTTTAGCTGCTCAGAAAGCTGATGTTTAAAGTTAGTGAGAGAAATATGTGTCCAGCTTCAGCGATTTTTGCAATTCGTTCCAGTCACTGGCAGCAGAGAACTGGAAGGAAAGGCGGCCAAAGGAGGTGTTGGCTTTGGGGATGACCGGTGAGATATACCTGCTGGAGCACGTGCTACGGGTGGGTGTTGTTATCATGACCAGTGAGCTGAGATAAGGCGGAGCTTTACCTAGCATAGACTTATAGATGACCTGGAGCCAGTGGGTCTGGCGACAAATATGTAGCAACGGCCAGCCGACTAGAGCATACAGGTCACAGTGGTGGGTGGTATAAGGGGCTATGGTAACAAAACAGATGGCACTGTGATAGACTGCATCCAGTTTGCTGAGTAGAGTATTGGAGGCTATTTTGTAGATGACATTGCCAAAGTCGAGGATCGGCAGTTTTACTAAGGTATGTTTGGCGGCATGAGTGAAGGAGGCTTTGTTGCGAAATAGAAAGCCGATTGTAGATTTGATTTTGGATTGGAGATGTTTAATAGTCTGTAAGGAGAGTTTACAGTCTAGCCAGACACCTAGGTATTTGTAGTTGTCCAAACATTCTAGGTCAGAACGTCCAGAGTAGTGATGCTAGTCAGGCAGGCGGGTGCGGGCAGCGAACGGTTGAAAGTATACATTTAGTTTAACTAGCGTTTAAGAGCAGTTGGAGGCCACGGAAGGAGTGTTTTATGGCTTTGAAACTCGTTTGGAGGTTAGTTAACACAGTGTCCAAAGAGGGGCCAGAGGTATACAGAATGGTGTTGTCTGCTTAGAGGTGGATCAGGGAATCACCCGCAGCAAGAGTGACATCGTTGATATATACAGAGAAAAGAGTCGGCCCGAGAATTGAACCCTGTGGTACCCCCATAGAGATTGCCAGAGGTCCGGACAACAGGCCCTCTGATTTGACACACTGAACTCTGTCTGCGAAGTAGCTGGTGAACCAGGCGAGGCAGTCATTTGAGAAACCAAGGCTATTGAGTCTGCCGATAAGAATGCGGTGATTGACAGAGTCGAAAGCCTTGGCCATGTTGATGAAGACGGCTGCACAGTACTGTCTTTTATCAATGGCGGTTATGATATGGTTTAGTACCTTGAGCGTGGCTGAGGTGCACCCGTGACCAGCTCGGAAACCGGATTGTACAGCGGAGAAGGTACAGTGGGATTCTAAATGTTCAGTGATCTGTTTATTAACTTGGCTTTCGAAGACTTTAGAAAGGCAGGGCAGGATGGATATAGGTCTATAACAGTTTGGATCTAGAGTGTCACCCCCTTTGAAGAGGGGGATGACCGCAGCAGCTTTCCAATCTTTAGGGATCTCGGACGATACGAAAGAGAGGTTGAACAGACTGGTAGGTTGCAACAATGGCGGCGGATAAATCTAGAAAGAGAGGGTCCAGATTTTCTAGCCCAGCTGATTTGTAGGGGTCCAGGTTTTGCAACTCTTTCAGAACATCTGCTATCTGGAGTTGGGTGAAGGAGAAGCTGGGGAGGATCAGGCAAGTAGCTGCGGGGGGTGCGGAGCTGTTGGCCTGGGTTGGGGTAGCCAGGAGGAAAGCATGGCCAGCCGTAGAGAAATGCTTATTGAAATTCTCAATTATTGTGGATTTATCCGTGGTGACCGTGTTTCCTTGCCTCAGTGCAGTGGGCAGCTGGGAGGAGATGCTCTTGTTCTCCATGGACTTTACAGTGTCTCAAAACGTTTTGGAGAGCTACAGGGTGCAAATTTATGTTTGAAAAAGCTAGCCTTTGCTTTCCTGACTGACTGCGTGTATTGGTTCCTGACTTACCTGAACAGTTGCATATCGCGGGGACTATTCGATGCTATTGCAGTATCTATTCTTAGTTCTACTTTTTTTGAAAGGGGCATGCTTATTCAATATGGTGGGGAAATTACTTTTAAAGAACGACCAGGCATCCTTGACTGACGGGATGAGGTCAATATCCTTCCAGGATACCCCGGCCAGGTCGATTAGAAAGGCCTGCTCGCAGAAGTGATTAAGGGAGCGTTTGACAGTGATGAGTGGAGGTCGTTTGACTGCGGACCCATAGTGGATGCAGGCAATGAGGCAGTGATCACTGAGATCCTGATTGAAAACAGCAGAGGTGTATTTAGAGGGCAAATTGGTCAGGATGATATCTATGAGGGTGCCCATGTTTATGGATTTAGGGTTGTACCTGGTGGGTTCCTTGATAATTTTAGATTGAGGGCATCTAGCTTAGATTGTAAGACTGCCGGGGTGTTAAGCATATCTGAGTTTAGGTCACCTAACAGAACAAACTCTGAAGATAGATGAAGGGCAATCAATTCACATATGGTGTCCAGGGCACAGCTGGGAGCTGAGGGGGGTCTATAACAGGCGGCAACATTGAGACTTATTTTTGGAGAGATTCATTTTTAAAATTAGAAGCTCAAACTGTTTGGGCGTAGACCTGGAAAGTATGACAGAACTTTGCAAGCTATCTCTGCAGTAGATTGCAACTCCTCCCCCTTTGGCAATTCTATCTTGACGGAAAATGTTGTAGTTGGGTATGAAAATCTCAGAATGTTTGGTGACCTTTCTAAGCCAGGATTCAGACACGGCTAGGACATCAGGGTTGGCGGAGTGTGCTAAAGCAGTGGGTAAAACTAATTTAGGGAGGAGGCTTCTGATGTTAACATGCATGAAACCAAGGTTTTTCGAATACAGAAGTCAAGAAATGAGAGTGCCTGGGGACACGCTGGGCCTGGGTTAACCTCCACATCACCCGAGGAGCAGAGGAGGCGTAGGATCAGGGTACGGCAAAAGGCTATCAAAACTGGCCGTCTAGTGCGTTGGGGACAGAGAATAAAAGGAGCAGATTTCAGGGCATGGTAGAATAGATTCAGGGAATCATGTGCAGACAGGGGTATGGTGGGGTGCAGGTACAGTGGAGGTAAGCCCAGGAGAGGTTGCATCTCTGGACATGCTGGTTATACAGGGTGAGGTCACCGCATGTGACGAATGGCAAAAAAAATCGCTGAAGTTGGAGACTTTTATCTCCCTCACCAACTTCAAACATCTGCTAGCTGAGCAGCTAACCGATCGCTGCAGCTGTACATAGTCTATCGGTAAATAGACCACCCAATTTACCTACCTCATCCCCATACTGTTAATATTTATTTACTTTTCTGCTCTTTTGCACACCAGTATCTCTACCTGCACATGACCATCTGATCATTTATCACTCCAGTGTTAATCTGCTAAATTGTAATTATTCGCTTACCTCCTCATGCCTTTTGCCCACAATGTATATAGACTATTTTTTTTCTACTGTGTTATTGACTTGTTAATTGTTTACTCCATGTGTAACTCTGTGTTGTCTGTTCACACTGCTATGCTTTATCTTGGCCAGGTCGCAGTTGTAAATGAGAACTTGTTCTCAACTAGCCTACCTGGTTAAATAAAGGTGAAATAAAAAAAAATGTGTGGGAGGTGGGACAAAGGAAGTATCTGAGGCATGTAGAGTGGGACTAGGGGCTCCGCAGTAAACTCGAACAATGATAACTATCCTAAACAACAGTATACAAGGCATATTGACATTTGAGAGAGACATAAAGCGAGGCATAAAGCAATCACAGGTGTTGATTGGGAGAGCTAGCTAAGACAACAGCTAATCAGCTAAGACAACAGGTAAAATGGCGATGAATGGGCAGAGGTTTGGTTAACTCCACCCAGGACCGGAGTTCGGGACTAGGGCTGACAGATAAACAAAAAATTAACAAAGTGGAATACCGTGATAAATTAACAGTCCAGCAGGCATTAGCTATGTAGCCAGTATGTGTGTAATACTCAGTGATAGCATAGTGTGAGTGGTGAAGAGTTGTGTAGCACAGCCAGAAGAGGACTGACCACCCCTCAGAGCCTGGTTCCTCTCAAGGTTTCTTCCTAGGTTCTGGCCTTTCTAGGGAGTTTTTCCTAGCCATCTACACCTGCATTGCTTGCTGTTTGGGGTTTTAGGCTGTGTTTCTGTAGAGCACTTTGAGATATCAGCTGATGTAAGAAGGACTTTATAAATTTGTTTTGGAGTTGTGTAGTTCCAGTTTCCCAGAAAAGCTCTGAGCCTCTGATGTTCTCGTCCTCTTCTCCACAGAAGTCATAACTGGAGGGAGGCCTCACCTGGTTCCAGCTCCCCTGCAGGATCCTGACAGCAAATAAAACAGATTCACTTTTCTCTAAAAGGTGTATTACTAATTGCGTAGGCTGTGGTTGGTTTCCCAAAGTGACAGTTGGACCTGGAAAGGCCAGTTATGAAAGTCTGCTAACAGCCTCTAGCTGTAACCAGATGTACAGGTTTCTCTAACCAGGTAGCTAACAGCCTCTAGCTGTAACCAGATGTACATGTTTCTCTACCCAGGTAGCTA
Organism: Oncorhynchus clarkii lewisi; assembly: GCF_045791955.1. Classification (NCBI taxonomy): domain Eukaryota; kingdom Metazoa; phylum Chordata; class Actinopteri; order Salmoniformes; family Salmonidae; genus Oncorhynchus; species Oncorhynchus clarkii. The sequence continues at coordinate 34,858,515 of NC_092170.1, forward strand.
GCAGCCTCTAGCTGTAACCAGGTAGCTAACAGCCTCTAGCTGTAACCAGATGTACAGGTTTCTCTAACCAGGAAGCTAGCAGCCTCTAGCTGTAACCAGATGTACAGGTTTCTCTAACCAGGTAGCTAACAGCCTCTAGCTGTAACCAGGTAGCTAACAGCCTCTAGCTGTAACCAGATGTACATGTTTCTCTAACCAGGTAGCTAACAGCCTCTAGGTGTAACCAGGTAGCTAACAGCCTCTAGCTGTAACCAGATGTACATGTTTCTCTACCCAGGTAGCTAACAGCCTCTAGCTGTAACCAGGTAGCTAACAGCCTCTAGCTGTAACCAGATGTACATGTTTCTCTACCCAGGTAGCTAACAGCCTCTAGCTGTAACCAGGTAGCTAACAGCCTCTAGCTGTAACCAGATGTACATGTTTCTCTACCCAGGTAGCTAACAGCCTCTAGCTGTAACCAGGTAGCTAACAGCCTCTAGCTGTAACCAGATGTACAGGTTTCTCTAACCAGGAAGCTAACAGCCTGGGGTCACAACAAATTAAAACTTTGGTCATCTTAATGTAAAGGGAAAATAGCTCCAATGACTCATTTTTTATTTAAACATGATAACACACGAGTCATCAGACTCTAAAATCATTCAAACACTTGTTTCAGGGGCCTTACAGACAGTGATACTGGTCCACTCATCTCACCAATCAGAGTCCATTTCGGTTCCACTAACAGGCTCAAATCACAAGTCTCCTGTGACGGGGAAGAGATTCTGGGGCTGTCGGTGAAATGAATGAAGTGGCAGGGGGTTGAAGTAGGTAGGTAGGCTGACTATGGCCTGGTGGTACTTGTACCCTTCAGATTGTATTACAGACCAAATTAAGACACTGGCAGGTTGACATTCTGGACAGAATTTAATCAAAAGGTCTTTGAAAATATTTCCAAACTATACAGTCGAATACCCTACTCACAAATTAATGACCGTGTAGTATTTGGGAATGGAAACCTTTCTCTATGGAATTTCTGAGCATTAAATCCAGACCGTTATTTTGGATTAAGTCGCACTGCCACAAGGTAAAACGTGGAATTCCCTTCACAAAACTTCACCTTTCAAAATATTTGCTAGATTGTTTTATACTTTTTATTTGAAAGATAATACGTGTGTGTGTATATATATATATATATATATATGATACAAAAAGGTTCTAAAGCTAAAAAAAAAGGGGGGGGGGGGGGGGGGGGGACTTTTAAAAAGCCAAAGAAGATGATGAAAAAGTCAAAGTGTAATGCATCATCATCATCATCATCATCATCATGATTCAGTGTACCAGTATACACGTACAGTAGGTGACCTATAACAGTATTGGATACCTCACCACCCCATTGAACAGGGCTTAACTAATACATTTACATCATTAGGAGGTCAAATTAAATAAAACATTGAGATTTTAAATCTCAAAAGAAACCAAATTATTAAAACCCAAAATAGCACTAAGTAAATATAATATAACCTCTGGTGAAAGTACACTTGTATTTATTGCACATAAAATGATTATTCTTGGGAGAGTTTAAAGTGTTTAGGGCGATTAGATGTTCATTCACATCTTTCTCCTGAAGTTCATCTGTGGAGAGAGAGAGGGAAAAAAAAACATGTTTTATTAGTGAGAAGAGAGGAACACACTGGATAAATCACCCAGACACCTAAGTGAATAGCAGGTCTGCATTGACGAAATGAGCCAACTGTCAAAACGCTGGAAGTAGTGCTCCCAAAAGGCATGTTATTACACAGTCCTGCAGACAGTCTGGTGTAATGTAGCAAACAGGGAATTTAGAAAACACGTCACCACAAACTAACACCGTAACCCCAAGGGACGATCCGTAACCCCCCCCCCCCCCTCAGACAGACACACCCCTGCAGCACAGCCCAGTTAACAAAGCAGCTGAGTGAAACAGAAATGATAGAAAACCTGCTCAGATGAATGGGCTTTCCAACCAACACCTCAGGTTCCTAAACACACACCGTATCGCTGTAGTTAGACACATGGTCTGATACGGGGTGGTGGGGGGGAGGGGTCAAACAGCATGTCCAATGTGGCTAGAAATCATCTCGTATGCAAATGATCATATGACGCTTGTCTAGAGAAAGGAAGTGGTTCTCACCTTGCGTGCGCTGGTGGGGTTCTTTGGAGACTTGCTGCTGTTGGTCCGTGGGGACTTCCTCTGTGCCTTCCCTGCCGGCTGAGGGGACTTCACACTCCCGGCTCCACTGCGGGGAGACTTCCCATCTCCGGACCGCGGGACACGGGAGCTTTTGTTCCCTGGGGATTTACGGGTGGAGCTGCGAATCTTACTCATGCCTCTCTGTAGGAAGCCGCTCTTGGAAGCTGCCTTACGAGGCGTGTTGTCAATGGAGAACACCATGGACTGTCTCCGCTCAGCCTGACAGAGAGGATGGGTGGATATTTTAGGCCTACTGTTTGGAGTATGCTAACAACCATTGCTGCTAAGAAAACAAACCAGAGGAAGAGAGAGACTCACAGGGCTAAGAGGCTGGCGGTTGTTGGATGAGCTGAAACGACCTCCTTTAGGGGTAAGAGGGCGCGGGAAACAGCTGGTTGCCATCCTCTTAGCCTGAGAAAAGAGAATTCAGTAAATGTAGAATTAAACAAACCGGTTAATGATTGAATCCCCACATTAACATCTACATCCTCCCCTCCACCCTCACCTCCCCTCCACCCTCACCCTCACCTCAGGTGTGTCTGGTTCCTGGTCTTTGGCTGAGCGTTTGAGTGACAGGTTGCTCCCCCTGAGGTTGTGCGTGTTCTGGTTGTTCAGGGTGCTGCTGGCTTTAGGTTTGGGGGGCATCAGTGAGAGGCGGTGAGAGTCGTAGGCTGGCCTGGTGGCCGTGGTGCTGTCGGCCGGTCCCGGGTGGAGTGAGAGCCGGTGGGATGACAGAGACTCCTGAATCTGTCCGGGCATCACAGAGGCTCTACGGATGGTCTCCGTGGGGTCGCCCATGCGCAGGTCATCGTCAGTGAACTCAAAGGACGGTCCCAGGCTGGGCTGCAAGGGGGAGGAGGCAGGGTTTGGAGATAGGATGATTACAAGCAAAACATATTTTTGAGAAAGTGACAGATGGCTAGATGGAGAGTGAGGAACAGTGTACCCTGGACTCCAGAGGATAGCTGCTCTTTAGGTGAGGCAGACAGGACTGGTTTCTGGCCTGCAGCTCAGCGATGCGTAGCCAGTCATCAGCAGCATGCTCAGGCTCATTCTCTGCCCCCACACAGAACTGGCCCGTACCTACACAACGTGCAGAACATAAACACACTGTAGTACAAACTCTGGGCCAATCAACCTCTTGGTGCCTCCTTGAACATGTGGAAGGCAATGGAGAAGTGTCACCGGCTAAGGACAAGGGGCTCGTTGTAGAATGTGTGTAAACGTTTCGTACTCTGTGGAGCTGCAACGTGGACGGTGCTGCGACGGTATCCAGGGAGACTGAGGAGCTGATCGCTCAACGCAACGGCAGGTTTTCCGGGTGTGTGGAAGATCTCCATGGAGACAGGTCGTGCAGTGTGTGTTCTTCCAGTGATGTTGGGATGGGAGTGGACGGAGGCCAGGCTGTAGAACGTCTCGTTGTCACTATCCCCTCCTGCTCCTCTGCGACCAGGAGTCGTCTGTATGGGGGGGGGGGGGAGAAGAAGTCAACCATCCCACTCACTCCTCAGCAGGTCAACCAACCTAAAAGACCGCTAGATGTGAGTTGAAAACCAAAAGGTGATACAGGGTGCTCCCAAGAATGTAGCGAGAGAGAGAAGTGAGAGAGAGAAGTGAGAGTGAGCGCGAGAGAGAGGTGAGAGTGGTGAGAGAGAGAGAGTGGTGAGAGTGGTGAGAGAGAGTGGTGAGAGTGGTGAGAGAGAGAGAGAGGTGAGAGTGGTGAGAGAGAGAGAGAGGTGAGAGTGGTGAGAGAGAGAGAGAGGTGAGAGTGGTGAGAGAGAGAGAGGTGAGAGTGGTGAGAGAGAGAGAGGTGAGAGTGGTGAGAGAGAGAGAGGTGAGAGTGGTGAGAGAGAGAGAGGTGAGAGTGGTGAGAGAGAGAGAGGTGAGAGTGGTGAGAGAGAGAGGTGAGAGTGGTGAGAGAGAGAGAGGTGAGAGTGGTGAGAGAGAGAGAGGTGAGAGTGGTGAGAGAGAGAGAGGTGAGAGTGGTGAGAGAGAGAGAGGTGAGAGGTGTGAGAGAGAGAGAGGTGAGAGGTGTGAGAGAGAGAGAGGTGAGAGGTGTGAGAGAGAGAGAGGTGAGAGTGGTGAGAGAGAGAGAGGTGAGAGTGGTGAGAGAGAGAGAGGTGAGAGTGGTGAGAGAGAGAGAGGTGAGAGTGGTGAGAGAGAGAGAGGTGAGAGTGGTGAGAGAGAGAGAGGTGAGAGTGGTGAGAGAGAGAGAGGTGAGAGTGGTGAGAGAGAGAGAGGTGAGAGTGGTGAGAGAGAGAGAGGTGAGAGTGGTGAGAGAGAGAGAGGTGAGAGTGGTGAGAGAGAGAGGTGAGAGTGGTGAGAGAGAGGTGAGAGTGGTGAGAGAGAGAGGTGAGAGTGGTGAGAGAGAGAGAGGTGAGAGTGGTGAGAGTGGTGAGAGAGAGAGAGGTGAGAGTGGTGAGAGAGAGAGAGGTGAGAGTGGTGAGAGAGAGAGAGGTGAGAGTGGTGAGAGAGAGAGGTGAGAGTGGTGAGAGAGAGAGGTGAGAGAGGTGAGAGAGAGGTGAGAGAGAGAGAGAGGTGAGAGTAGTGAGTGAGCGCGAGAAGTGAGAGAGAGCGAGAGCGAGAGAACGAGAGAGAGAGAGAACGTGCAGTGAGAGAACGTGAGAGAACGAGAGAGAGAGAGAGAGAGAGAGAGAAAACGTGCAGTGAGAGGTGTCCCAGTGCTCCCTCCACCTTGCTCATGGTGATGTTGATGACCTGGGTGGTCCTTCGGCGTCTAGCTGAGGAGGTGGGTGGTCTCTTCCTGGCTGAGTCCAGAGCCAGCTCTCCCAGAGATGTGATGCTGCTCTCCAGCCGGCGCTCAGTACTGGTCCTGGGGAGAACAACCCTGATGAACTTCTTTATAGTAGCAGTTAAACTCGTGGTGCCGGTCCTGGGGAGAACAACCCTGATGAACTTCTTTATAGTAGCAGTTAAACTAGTGGTGCCGGTCCTGGGGAGAACAACCCTGATGAACTTCTTTATAGTAGCAGTTAAACTAGTGGTGCCGGTCCTGGGGAGAACAACCCTGATGAACTTCTTTATAGTAGCAGTTAAACTAGTGGTGCCGGTCCTGGGGAGAACAACCCTGATGAACTTCTTTATAGTAGCAGTTAAACTAGTGGTGCCGGTCCTGGGGAGAACAACCCTGATGAACTTCTTTATAGTAGCAGTTAAACTAGTGGTGCCGGTCCTGGGGAGAACAACCCTGATGAACTTCTTTATAGTAGCAGTTAAACTAGTGGTGCCGGTCCTGGGGAGAACAACCCTGATGAACTTCTTTATAGTAGCAGTTAAACTAGTGGTGCCAGTCCTGGGGAGAACAACCCTGATGAACTTCTTTATAGTAGCAGTTAAACTAGTGGTGCCGAACACACATTCTAAACCTACCTGTTGATCTGACGGGTATTCATGGGGGTGAAGTAGAGGGTCTCCAGTGAATCCCCTCCCAGAGCACGCCGTTTAGCAGCTACGCGCTCCGAGCTACGCACCAGGGGAGTACTGGACTCGTCAGGCTCCATTGGCCTCCTACAGGGCAGGGAGAGAGGGAGATGCAGCTAGGTGACTGGTATACAAGTCAAGGTCAGAGGAGATGGAGACGGAAGAGAAGGTGGGTTACGTGGTAGTGTTGAGGGAGTCGTCCAGGCTCAGGTCCAGGCTGTCGCCGCTGATCTCCTGGTGAGTCTGGCTCTGGGGGACTTTCAGGTAGACACTCTCTCTACCCCCTCTCATCTTCTCAATCCTGCCTGGTCCCCTCTCAGGTCGAACCTGGCTCTGCTCCCGAAGGTGACGATCAGCAAACGCAAGCTGTAAAAAACACACAAATAATGTCAGTTTCATGTCAACATGAAGCTGACATCCTGTATGATAGAATGCATAATATAACCTGATTGAGAGGTATACCTGTGCTTCCAGAGTGTTGATCTTGGAACCGAGGCTCTTCTCTTTGCTCCTGGCCTTCTCCAGCTCCTTCTGCAGCAGCTTCATCTCTGTGGTAACAGCGTTGACCTCATGCTCTCTGACCTCTAGGCTGCGCTGCAGCTCCGTCACCTGCTCCTGAGACTCCACAAGCTGCTGCTTCTTCCCCGAGTAGTGGCTCTTGGCTTTCTCAACCTGGGAACAAAAATATACCACACCTCAACCTCCAAGACAAACCTGAATAATTCTATCCACTGCCAGGGTGAGGTGTGTGTTAGCTCAGAGATGTGTTATGTGGTTGTGTTTACTGGTCAGACTCACCTGTGTTTTGTAGTGTTCCACTACCTCAGTGTTGGCAGCAAGTTGTTTCCGTAGATCTCTGACCTGCTTCTCCCACTCTGTTCCCTCCATCTGTTCTCTCAGCAAGGCCAGTTCCTCCTGCAGTACAACCTCCAGCCTCTGGGCGGCACTACATTTAATCTCCAGGACCTGGTTACCCTCAGTCAGCCTCTCCTTCTCCAGGAGCAGGGCATCCAGCTGTTGTCTCTGGCCACTTTCTGTGCTCTCTGCCTGGGCTCGCAGCTCAGCCATGCTCCCTTCCAGCTCGCTCTGGTTCTGCTCTGCCTGGAGGGCCCGGGTTAACAGAGCCCCCTTCTCTTGCTGGAGCACAGAGAACTGCTCCATCAACTCCTTCTCCACCTGGCCTGCTGCCTGCCCTTCCTCCTTCTGCCTGGCTAGATCCTCCCTCAGGACAGCCTCCTGGTGCTCCAGGCTCTGCTGGTGGAGGGACACCTCCCCTCTCAGTGTCTCCTTGGCCTCCCTCTCCTGGAGGACTGTGGCCTGCACCTCCTGTAGCAGTCCCTTCTGTAGGCAGTTTTCCTCCTGCTGCTTGGCCAGCTGCACCTGTAAGGCAGTGTGCTCCTCTCTCAGGGGGCCCTCGCTCTGCACCTCCTCCAGACGGCTGACATATGTGGAGATCTCCTGGCGGAGTTGTGTAGCCTCCTGTCTCAGGGTGCTGAGCTCCAAGTCCTTAGCTGCTTGGAGGGCCACCATCTTCAGAGTGGCCTCCTCTCTGGCTCTCTCCTCCTTCGCGGTCAGCTCTCTCAGCTCCTCCTGTTGCCTGGCCAGCTCCTCTCTCAGTACCTCCACTGACTCCTTCTCCATGTGGGCCTCCTGCAGCACCTCCTTCTGAAGGGAGATCTCCTGCTCTCTCTTAGCTAGCTGCTCCTGTAAGGTAGTGGCCTCCTCTCTCAGAGTGCTGAGCTGCAGGTCTTTAGCTGCAGCCAGAGACGACACTACCTCCAGCTGAGCCTGTAGGGCCTCCATCTTCACAGTGGCCTCCTCTCTTGCGTTTCCCTCCTGCTCCCTCAGCTCCTCCTTCCCCCTCTGCACCTCCTCCAGACGGCTGACATGTGTGGAGATCTCCTGGCGGAGTTGTGTAGCCTCCTGTCTCAGGGTGCTGAGCTCCAAGTCCTTAGCTGCTTGGAGGGCCACCATCTTCAGAGTGGCCTCCTCTCTGGCTCTCTCCTCCTTCACGGTCAGCTCTTTCAGGGCCTCTTGCTGCTCCTCCAGGCTCTGTTCTAAGGACTGAGCTCTCTGCTGCTGGCGGATTAACTCCGCTCTCAGCTCCTCCTGTTGCCTGGCCAGCTCCTCTCTCAGTACCTCCACTGACTCCTTCTCCATGTGGGTCTCCTGCAGCACCTCCTTCTGAAGGGAGATCTCCTGCTCCCTCTTAGCTAGCTGCTGCTGTAAGGTAGTGGCCTTCTCTGTCAGAGTGCTGAGCTGCAGGTCTTTAGCTGCTTGGAGGGCCTCCATCTTCAGAGTGGCCTCCTCTGTGCTCTTCGCCTCCTGCTCCCTCAGGGCAGCCTCCTGGTGCTCCAGGCTCTGCTGGAGCTCTGCAGCTCTCTGCTGGTGGAGGGTCACCTCCCCTCTCAGAGCGTCTACCGCCTCCTCCTGGAGGGCTGCAGCCTGGGCCTCCTGCAAGACCTTCTGTAGGGAGCTGTCCTCCTGCTGCTGGACAAGCTGCTCCTTCAGCTCTCTAAGGGCCTCCTGCTTCTCCTCCAGACTCTGCTGGAGCTCTGCAGCTCTCTGCTGGTGGAGGGACACCTCTCCCCTCAGCTCCTCCTGCTCCTTGGCCAGCTCCTCCTGTAAGGCTCTGTGCTCCTCGCTCAACATGCTCTCCATCCGAATCTTCTCTGACTGCACGTCCTTTAGATCAGCTGCCCGTTTGGCGTTCTCCTGGCAGAGTAGAGAGGCTTCATCTCTCAGAGTGCTGAGCTGCAGGTCTTTAGCAGCAGCCAGAGACGACACTACCTCCAGCTGAGCCTGTAGGGCCTCCATCTTCACAGTTGTCTCTTCTCTTGTGTTTCCCTCCTGCTCCTCCTTCCCCCTCTGCACCTCCTCCAGACAGCTGACATGTGTGGAGATCTCCTGGCGGAGTTGTGTAGCCTCCTGTCTCAGGGTGCTGAGCTCCAAGTCCTTAGCTGCTTGGAGGGCCACCATCTTCAGAGTGGCCTCCTCTCTGGCTCTCTCCTCCTTCACGGTCAGCTCTTTCAGGGCCTCCTGCTGCTCCTCCAGGCTCTGTTCTAAGGACTGAGCTCTCTGCTGCTGGCGGATTAACTCCTCTCTCAGCTCCTCCTGTTGCCTGGCCAGCTCCTCTCTCAGTACCTCCACTGACTCCTTCTCCATGTGGGCCTCCTGCAGCACCTCCTTCTGAAGGGAGATCTCCTGCTCTCTCTTAGCTAGCTGCTCCTGTAAGGTAGTGGCCTCCTCTCTCAGAGTGCTGAGCTGCAGGTCTTTAGCTGCAGCCAGAGACGACACTACCTCCAGCTGAGCCTGTAGGGCCTCCATCTTCACAGTGGCCTCCTCTCTGGTGCTCTCAGTCTGCTCCTTTAACACTCTCATAGCAACCTCCTGCACCTCCAGGCTCTGCTGGAGCACTGAAGCTCTCTGCTGATGAAGGGACACCTCCCCTCTCAGTTCCTCCTGCTGCCTGGCTAGCTCCTCCTTCCCCCTCTGCACGACCTCCAGATGGCTGACATGTGTAGAGATCTCCTGGCGGAGTCGAGTGGCCTCCAGTCTGGCGCTATCCTCCTGCTGCCTCAGCTCTTCCACCAGTGTTCCTCTGTGCTCCAGGTCCTGCTCCAGCCTCTCACACTTCTGTCTCTTCCTATCATTGTCCTGGATGGCTGAGTCCAGCTGCTGCTGTAGGGCTGACACGCTCTCCTCCAGTTCCATACGTTTAGACTCCTGTTCCCCAGCCAACTGCCTCGCCTCCTCAACTGACAGGGCCTCCGCGGCACGCCTCCTCTCCACCTCCTCCTGCTGCGAGATGACTTCCTCCTTGAGTGAGGTCAGTTCTTCCTGTCGTCTCTGGGAGGCAAGAGAGGTGGTGGACTGTAGCTCCTCCTCCAGCCTCCGGAGGCTCTCCTCCTTCTCCCTGAGAGACGACTCCTTCTCCCTGAGAGCTGCCGAGGTCTCCTCATTCCTCTCCTGGACCTCTTCGACCTGCTCCTTCACTATCCGCAGCTGCTCCAGCTGGGCAGTGTGCTCTTCTCTCAGGGCTTCCATGTTTTTGCCCTCCTGACACAACTCCTTCAGCAGAGAGATCTGGTCCATCAGGCCAGCGAGCCGCTCTCTCATGTTATTGATTTCATTCTCCTGAGCGGCAAGCTCCTCCCGTAGCTCCTCCTGCTGTAAGCGGTACTCCTCTTGTTGCATGGCTAGCTGCTCCTCCCTGGCCCTCACCTCCTCTCTCAGGCTGCTGAGCTCCAGGTCTTTGGCTTCAGCGAGGGATGAGGCAGTGGCTCTCTCTGTCTGGAGGGTCTCTATGTTCTCTGTGGACTGGAGGAGGAGACACTCCTTCTCCCTCTGAGCCTCCTCCAGCTGGGCCATCTGTTCCCCCAGGCTCCTCACCTCCTCCTGGAGTCGAGAGAGCTCCTCCCTCACCGCTTCCTTCTCCCTGTGGGCTTCGGACTGCGCCTCCTTTTCTAGGGAGATCTCCTCTTGCTGCCTAGCCAATTGTTCCTGCAGAGCAGTGTGCTCCTGCCTCAGGCTGCAGAGATCCGTAGCATGTGCAGTTATCTCCTGGTGCAGTCGAGTGGCCTCCTCTCTAACGGCCTCCTCCTGCTCCTTCAGCTCTTTTAACGCCTTCTCAGATGCAGCCATCTCCTCCTGTAGGACCTCCCTCTGTAGAGCGCTCTCCTGCTGCTGCTTGGTAAGCTGCTTCTCCCTGACCTGCACCTCCTCCTCAGCCCTCCTCAGAGAGTCACCCATGGTGTCCACGTGGCTGGTCAGCTCCTGGATCTCCTCTCTGGCCTTCCTCTCCTGCCGCTCCATAGCCAGGTTCAGCTCCCCTCTCTGAATGCACTCCTGCTGCACCTCCTCCCCCAGCGCCTTCACCTCCTGCTCCCTTTGTTGTACAGTCTGGGTAAGGCTGGCCACCTCAGCAGTCAGGGTGTGGAGCTGGGCAGTCAGGGACTCCCTCTCCTCCTTGGAGGCCAGCTCCAGAGCCTCTCTGTCAGCCCGCAGAGCACTCAGGGCTTCCTGGAGTTCAGTCACCAGGACCTGCAGTCTCTGGCTCTCTGCCTGTAGAGAGGCCCTCTCCTGGGCATGCAGGGTGGCAGCCTGCTCCTTCTCCCCCTTCAGACGGGCGATGGTGCACTCACACTCTGCGTGCCTGAGGGTGGCATCAGCCAGCTCCTGTTTCAGCTGCTCCCACTGTGGGGGTAAACAAGGAAGGACGTGTGGTTAAAAACACTGAAACTAAAATTTGGATGTAATGTCACCCTTGAACATTGTGACAATTGATCCAGCTTTAAGTATCTGGGTAAATGCTAACCTCCAAGATAGGGCCCATAACCTCTCCTTTTTCCTGCATTTTGGCTTTACTCAGCTCGTCCTCTAGAGAGGAGATCTTGCTCTGCAGGATCAGCATCTGTTCATTCAGACACTCCTAACAGACAGAAAGAAGAATGAAGAGAACGTAAAGAGAGCAATCACAAATTGAGATATTCTGGGCCTCTAGTCATAAAGAGTCTCCCGAGTGCTGATCTAGAAGCAGGCCCCCGCTGTCCAAGTCATTTTTAGTCATTGTGTTGTAAAAAGGCAAGACTGATCAAAGATCAGCACTCCCACTCAGACGCTTTATGAATATGGGACCTATTCTATAGGCCTCACCTTCTGAGCAGTGGCCCGGTTGAGTTCAGCCTGAAGGTGGCAGTGTCTGCTGCTCCACTCCCCCTGAGCAGAGTCCTGGGCCTCAGTCAGCCTGTCCACCTCAGCCTCAGCACTCGCCAACCGAGCAATCACTTCACGCATCTGACACACACAAATGATGAGACAGTTGTCCGTTAGTAAATCACTATAGGCTGTGTATGGTTTAAATGACTTCATTTCAAAAGGTTAAACTGCAGCCATTTTTATCTCAATATCAAACCTTTTCTGGGTAAACATTTAGTACCTTAATGTTATTATTTTTTCTATTAAAATTGTCAAAAAATAAACCAAAATAGCTCATTAGCAAAGAGCAATTTCTCAAGCAATCCTTTTTCTAGGACTGTCTGGGAGTGGTCTGAGTGAGGGGTCTAATTGGACGAGCTTAAAAGGGAGGGATATGCAACCTGAAAAATTGCTGTTATTGGCAGAGGTTTTGAAACTCTCTCTGTTGTTATTGGTCCATTAACTTATAACATCTGGTGAGGTCACCGGTCAGGCCAAAACTCCATCCCACCAAAATAGGCTGGAATTCCAGCCTGTCTTATCAAACAGATCTCACACTAAAAGGGTATTATAAGTTTCACAACCTCAGTGTGGGGGAAATGTTTATATTATATATATAAAAATAGAGGGAAAATCAGATGTTTTCCTGCACTGGGCCTTGAAGGAAGCGTGTACAAGGAGAGTCCTTCACCTGGGCAGAAAGGGTGCCATTCTCCTCTGTCAGGTTATCCACCTTCCGCTCCATCTGAGAGGAGTTAGTCTTTAACGCCTGGCACTCCTTCAGCACCTCATGGAGACGGGTGCGCAGCCTAATAGAGAGAGAACGCAGTTACACACACACACACCTAGCATTACCTCAGTATGACCTTGACCCTCCTCTCTCTCCCTTCCTACCCCTCGTTCTTGCTGTGCAGTTCTTGTAGCTCATCCCGGGGCTCCTGCTCCTGCTCAGCCTGTTCCCTCAGCAGCTTCTCAATACGGTGCTGCAACTGACAGATCTGACTCTCTACAGGAGGGTGAAAGAGCAGTGTTAGGTTCTAAATATCAGAGTAAGAAATCTACGGGCACTATGAAAGCTCCAACCAAGTTTAATCACCCATTGCTCGCAGTCAGCGTTCCAATAACATCTGGCGTAAACCCTCGACTATATCATTGAATATTTCAATAGGATACCTGATAATTAACAATATCCCAAGTTCAGCCAGAACTCATCAGCAGGAACAGTAAGAATCCAGAGGAAGTAGTGGAGAAACAGCAGGTACATCCTTATTAAAATCAGACAGAGCCAGGTAGGTAGGTACCTCTCTGGGTGAGGGTGGTGGCGCTGGTGGTCAGGTCTTTCTCCAGCTCATCCCTCATGTCTCTCTCCTGACGCAGCTGCCTCTGCAGCTTCTTCAGCTGGAACTGAGGAGTGTTCATCACATCCTGCAGGGGAGAACTACACAGGCGGGTGGGAGAAAACAGGAAAAGGCACCGGTTACTCACACAGATCAGTGTTCCCACCTAGCGTACAGATCATTAGTCCAGCGAGCAAACATCAGCTGTTCTAGACTAGTAACTCACTAGGGCTGTAGCTAGGATACCATAGATGGGATACTAGAAGAGGAACGAGTGAGCACTAACAGAGGAGACATGGAGGGACAGAGTAATACCTGACAGACGAGGACGCAACAGTTTGTAGGTCCAGAAACTGAACTGAACCGATCTTCTTTCTGCGCCGGAAAACCGGGGACTCCTCATCGTTGAACAAGGAGGATGAGGAGGTACTGGAGATGTCACTGTTGAAACTAAACAGGGCTGAGAGAGAAAGAGTATGCGTGTTTCTGTACTGCAACCATAAGGTGTTGAACGTAACCTGAAACATGTGAGTGAAGGCTTACGCTTCTTCCTTAGATATTTCTCCAAGTTCTCACTCAAGTAGAGGCTATTCTCATTGTCCAAAACAAAGCGGAGCATGGAGGCAAGCTCAACCTTTAGGGAGGAAAAACAGAAATTAGTCACATAAGTGCACTGCTATCGGGCAACAAGAAAAAATGGAAGTTCATGGTATGCCACTAAGAGCACAAGGACCCTCCTACCTCAAACTTGTATTCCAGTTGGTTCAGGTCAACATGGTTGTTGATCACACTATGGTAGTACAGGAGCACAAGCACCTGAGAACAACACAAGCATAAAAACAGGCCACCCAGGGGATCTGGGTTAGAGGTGGGCTGGATCATTAACTCACTGCATGTAACCAATAAACTTAGCTTTGAGAGAGAGTTGGGTCAAGTGTAGAGCTGAACACAATGCAGTGGCCTCTGAGCATTCCATCCATCAATTCATGATGTATACTTGGGCTCGAGATCACATTTGGTCAGTGAATAAAACCCAGTTGTATGAACCTGATACCTTGGATAACTCCACCTCCAGGTTTAGGCCATTGCAGATGTTGTCCCAAGAGATGAGAGCTCCCCGTTCTGTGCTGCACCTACAGTCACCTGGAAAAACACAACAGCAGGACTATTAGCCATGTGTCTGTGGGGGAAACCCCCCCCCCCCCCCCCCATGACCAGTGAGTGTGACTCACCTTGCAGGAAGTCAGAGACCACTTTCAGCCTCTCCTGGACAGGCTGGTCCAAATAGGACTTACCGGGCTCTTCCTTTCTCCTGTCAGAATCACAAACATCAATGATCAACACAAGAAGCAAAACTACCAAGTCAGCGAAATCCAGACGAGGACAAATATCTATGGTTCTAAGCTATTACGGAACATTGTTTTTACTCACAGTTTATAGACGAGCTTCAACAACAAAACGCCATCCTGTAAATCGTTGATGCGCCGCACCGGGACGTCCACATTCAGGTGGTTAACCTAGTGACGAAAAAAATTATGTATTCAATTTAGCAAGGCATACCAAACGAAGTACTTAGAGCTTATATTGGTTACGACCACAGAAAACAAAGCAGACTTACCCATTCCAACAGTGCATGCTCTTTATCAAGGTGAAGCACCATCTTTGCTGCTCACTAGACAATGGAAAACAGACAGACATTAGTATCAATCATTCACTGTATGGAAGAAAGAAGAACGCTCAGTCTAAGAAGCTAGCTTGCTATCATAAGCTATCAGCAACTCCAACTACACTACGTGACCAAAAGTATGTGGACACCTGCACGGGAAACATCTCATTCCAAAATCATGGGCATTAATATTATGGAGTTGGTCCCCCCTTGGCTGTCATAACAGGAGAGGAGATGGCTGCAAAGTTCTTCCACACCGATCTCGACAAACCATTTCTGTATGGACCTCGCTTTGTGCACAGGGGCGTTGTCATTCTGAAACAGGAAAAGGCATTGTCCAAACTGTTGCCAAAAGTTGGAAGCACAGAATCATCGAGAATGTCATTGTAGGCTGTAGCGTTAAGATGTCCATTTACTGGAACTAATGGGGCCTAGGCCAAAACATGAAAAACAGCCCCAGACCATTAGTCCTCCTCCACCAAACTTTACAGTTGGCACTATGCATTGGGGTAGGTAGCGTTCTCCTGGCATCCACCAAACACAGATTCATCCGTCGGACTGCCAGATGGTGAAGCGTGATTCATCACTCCAGAGAACTCTTTTCCACTACTCCAGAGTCCAATGGCGGCGAGCTTTACACCACTCCAGACGACACTTGGCATGGAGATCTTAGGCTTTTGTGCAGCTGCTCAGCCATGGAAACCCATTTCATGAAGCTCGCGAAGAAAAGTTATTGTTCTGACCTTGCTTCCAGAGGCAGTTTGTAACTCATCAGTGCGTGTTGCAAACGAGGACAGTTGACTTTGATGTGCTACGAGCTTCAGCACTCACATTCTGTGAGCTTGTGTGGCCTACCACTTCGCAGCCAAGCCATTGTTGCTCCCAGATGTTTCCACTTCATAATAACAGCACTTACAATTGACGGGGCAGCTCCAGCAGGGTAGACATTTGAGGAATTTACTAGTTGGAAGTGTTGCATCCTATGAGGGTGCCACATTGAACGTCACTGAGCGGTTCAGTAAAGCCATTCTACTGCCAAGGTTAATCTATGGAAATTACAGGCTGTGTGCTGAAATAGCCGAATCCTCTCATTTGAAGGTGTCAACATACATTTGTATACTGTATATAGTGTAGCTATTTAGTTAACGTTACTAGTTACCTAAAGATAAAGTAACTTGTTACTTAGAGAAAGGAATCTCAAAAAGATATCTGGGTAATAGCTAACGTTAGCTAGCTACTCGACAGCTATAAATGGTACTTAAAGAAAGGAATTTCTGGTTACTACCTAACGGCTAACGAGCTAACGTTACTCCCAGTGCTAACGTTAGTTACTAGCTAACAGTCAGTGAGACTAGCAAACTAAACGTTACATTAACTTGTTAATTAAACAACTATTAACGAGTAGAAGTATGTCTTACCTTTGAAATTAGCTAGCTATTGGTAGAAAACATTTATAAATTCCGTCTCGAAAATACCAAACTCTAGGTAGCACCCGCTTACCAAAATAACTTTGTGTTTCGAACACCAGGTCTATTTTTGAAGTGCTAAGAAGTATACTCTTTCAAATTTCGGCGCTGGTGATTATCAAGCCTTCCTATTGGAGGCATTCAGAGCTGCAAGACGCCAATTGGTTATTTGTGCAGAACTCGCCATTTTGTGAGCGAATAAAAATCTACTGTAGTTTTCAGTTCATAATTTCTTATGAATAAAACATTAATAGTAATTATTCAAACGTATACACTATTCTATTGTAAGGGAACATTTCTGAACATTATTCAATGGGCTTTCTGCAACAATGTACAATTTAATAAATAAAATAAATACGTTTAATTAAATATTTAAACTACAATTCCCATATTCCGAAGACTCGTCTCCTTGGAAACCGACTGTTGTAGTGTAGTTCTCGCTCATTGTGACAAACAAGTGTCTAGCACATGATAGCTAGCGAGCTGTGTGTGGGGTTTTTTAGGGGTAAAATAGCTCAATTACGTTTAATTCATTGTAGGCAGAAAACTTGTTATAGAAATCTAGAAATGTAGCTATGTCATTTTTATTTTGTATGCCTTGAACAGAGATGAAGTCAAGTGAATAGACGTTGTTTGAGTTGTAGCTAACTTAGCAGGAACGTTAACGATAGCATGGACAAAATAGCTAGGCTAAGTGCAAAGATGATACAGTAATCCTCATTTCAATTAGCTGGATTCATTTAAATATTATATTTATTATCGTACAGGTTAGCCAAAAGGCTGTAAAATGTATGGCGCTCCTGTGGATTTATCATTCAAATGCCTCAGCTCAATGACAGGTAAACCAGCAGGTTCTTTCACACTATTAATGCGGATGAAGGAAAGGATTCCACTTTTGAGATGCAATTCAGAGCGTTGTACTTCTTCCTCAACACTTTTTTACCAGTGGAGGTTGCTGAGAGGAGGACGGCTCATATTAATGGCTGGAATGGAGTCAATGGAGTGGTATCAACCACATGGAAACCACGTCTGATTTGTTTGATACTCTTCCATTGACTCCATTCCAGCTATTATTATGAGCCGTCCTCCCCTCAGAAGCCTCCACTGCTCTCTACCCTCTTGTGCCTGTGTCTCAATAGTCGTGGCTTCCTTTCCTATTCTCAATGCCACCTCTAAGTCCTCTCACACAACTTCTCTCTCAGACGCTCTGACGGAGGAGCCAAATCAGGGCTTGCGGCCACTGAAGCGAAATGCAGAGAAGAAGTTCTGCAGCCGCTCGCTGCGTCTCAACAACAACATCATCACAGACTTGAGTGGCTTCAATGATATGGTCTCAGCCTTCCTCTCAGAGCCCTCACAGCTCGCCTGGGTCGACCTGTCCTTCAACGACATCTCACACATAGACCCAGTGAGTTGAGTCCACGTAGTCACGTACATACAGTGGCTCTGGTCAAAAGTAGTGCACTATATAGGGGATATTGTGTAAAATCGAGACAAGTCTACTGTCTCCCTGAACAGCCACAGCCTGGCAGGGGGGTCAAATGAAGGGCTCTAGTACATTAGCAGTGATCACTCTAAACCCTGTGTGTGTGAACTTTGTGTCCCAGGTCCTGGTGGAGCTGAAGGAACTGCGGGTGTTGTATCTCCATGGTAACAGCATCTGTAACCTTTCAGAGGTGGATAAGCTGGGCGCCCTGCCCTTCCTACATACACTCACCCTGCACGGCAACACCATGGAGAATGAGGGGAGCAACAGGTACACACACACTTAGCATCACAGGGATTAAATGAGAAAGGTGAGGACAGCTGCTAAACCTACACATGCACACAGTAAACTCATCCACACACACATACGCAAACACAGGCCGGCACCAATGTGCCTCCCCTTAGCCCCAGATGGGGGGGTGGGATGGGTTACAGGGGTTGTTTATTCCACTCATACTCTTAGTGTGACCTCAACGTGCTGTCTGAATGCTGTCTGTTCGCAGAGGGCTATGTGGCTCTGAGCCCTGTGTGTAATAGGTGCTGGGTTAGAGTTGCAGCTGTGTAGCATTCTGACTAGTGCATCAAATGAGCAGAGATATCCTGTTACACACCAGCTCTCTGCCTTTCTGCATAGCAACACGGCCAAATCCTACAGAGTTTTGAGCATTCTCCCTCTCTACTCAGTGCTAAATGACTACTGGTTTACAGTGTATGTATGTGTTCAGCCCTGGAGCCTTATGGTAAAAAAAAGAAAAACTGAAGTTTGTGTACCTGGACAAACACCCAGTTATAAGAACCCCTGTGTGTGTGTGTGTGTGTGTAGGGGGTATGTGATTGCGGCTCTGCCTCACTTGAAGAAGTTGGACTTCAGTGCTGTTACACGGCAGGAGCGAATCATGGCCCAAGTCTGGCATCGCCCTGGGAACCTTGGCAAAAACACCAGGAAGAACCAGGACAACTGACCTGTCACCACAGAAACGGAGGGAGGGGGGGACACAATCGTCATGCCAACCAACCAAAAGGTTCCAGAACAACAGGCTTACATCAGGAGGCCTTATGACTGAAGCATCATGTAAAAGTACAATATGAATCTACTCATCAGAAACTCTGTCTGGTGTCTGTCTTAGAGTTGGGGGGGGGGGGGGGGATAGTACATCTACAGTAGATGTGATTTCTGCTTAATTAGGATATTCCTGACCTTTTTGCCACCTTGACCTATATAATTATTAAACTGGAACAGAGGCCACCCAGGCTAAAGGTATAGAGTCCTCTCAATCAAACTGTCCAATATGCACCTTTTTACACTAAACTAAAATATAACGCAACATGCAACAATTTCAAAGATTTTAGTTACAGTTCATATAAGGAAATCAGTCAATTTTAATAATTCACTAGGCCCTAAATCTATGGATTTCACATGACTGGGAATACAGATACCTTTTAAAAAAAAGGTAGGGGCGTGAATCACAAAACCAGTCAGTATCTGGTGTGACCACCCTTTGCTTCATGCAGCGGGACACATCTCCTTCGCATAGAGCTGATCAGGCTGTTGATTGTGGCCTGTGGAATGTTGCTGGATATTGGCGGGAACTGGAACACGCTGTCGTACATGTCGATCCAGAGCATCCCAAACATGCTCAGTGGGTGACATGTCTGGTGAGTATGCAGGCCATGGGAGAACTGGGACATGTTCAGCCTCCAGGAGTTGTGTAAAGATTCTTGTGACATGGAACCGTGGATTATCATGATAAAACGTGATGGCGGCGGATGAACGGCACGACAATGTGCCTGAGGATCTCGTCACTGTATCTCTGTGCATTCAAATCACCATCAATAAAATTCTATCGTATTCATTGTCCGTAGCTTATACCATAACCACACCGCCACCATGGGACACTGTTCACAATGTTGACATCAGCAAACCGCTCATCCACACAATGCTATACACGCTGTCTGCCATCTGCCCGGTACAGTTGAAGCCAGGATTCATCCGTGAAGAGCACACTTCTCCAGCATTCCATTGTCTGTCGAAGGTGAGCATTTGCCCACTACAGTTACAACGCCGAACTGCAGTCAGGTCACGACCCTGGTGAGGACGACGAGCACGCAGATTAACTTCCCTGAGATGATTTCTGACAGTTTGTGCAAACCCACATTTATATCAGCCCTCCGAGTGGCTGGTCTTATACGATCCCGCAGGTGAAGTAGCCGGATGTGGTGGTCCTGGACTGGCGTGGTTACATGTGGTATGCGGTCGCGAGGCAGGTGGACGTACTGCCAAATTCTCTAAAACGACATTGCGCCTTATGGTAGAGAAGTAAACAATCAATCATCTGGCAATTGCCCTAGTGGACGCTCCTGAAGCATGCCAATTGCACTCTCCCTCAAAACATCTGTGGCATTGTGTCATGTGACAAAACTGCACGTTAGTGGCCTTTTATTGTCCCCAGCACAAGGTGCACCTGTGTAATGATCATGCTGTTTAATCATCTTATTGATATGTTATACCTGTCAAGTGGATGGATTATCTTGACAAAGGAGAAATGCTCACTAAACAGGATGTAAACAAACTTGTGCACAAAATTTGAGAGAAAGCTTTTTGTGCGTATAGAACATTTCTGGGATTTTTTTATTTTTAATTTCAGCTCATGAAACATGGGACCAACACTTTACATGTTGCGTTTATATTTGTTCAGTATAGGTGTGTTACTTTGTGTTGAAATCTGAATCTGAGAATTTACACTTTACCACGTGAATCAGTAGGTATGAGATATACCAGAGAATCCCTATCATGGTAAACAATATCTTCTGAGAAAGTGTTTTTAAATGATATCCATTAGTTACGCTATGCACACTAAATGAGATGTGATTCAGTGTTCTTTAGGTTTGTTGCAATGTTACCCCACACAACTATTTCTCTACAGTCCTACAGAACACCAGTCATTGTTGAACATCTTTAATGCATTACATAATTAAATGGGGGGGGGGGGGTAACAGAATATCTTAAACGTTTTGGTACTAGCCTAAGAAATTAACAATGTAATCCCAGTAATATTACACATTGAAATAACGAAAACAAACGTAACGTTCTCAGCACACTGCAAAAAGCCCAAATTAAAGGTCTTGTGGACACAGCCTTCCAGATCATCACTTTAATGACCCCCACATAAATAAATCACTAACACCTCTGATCATTTTAATTGAGGATACCAAGGTTATGGTTGTTTATCCCAAACTGCCATGATAAGATGTTCTTTTCTACGTTCATTTAAGTAACTCATTACAAGCTGTTGTTTTGTTTTTTTAAAAATCGAACAAACTTGGATGTTAATAGGGGTTAAAAACTGGGTTTCTGTATCCTTAGTTTTGATTGGCTCCAAAAACCGCCCCATTGGAGCTTTAGCCAATCCTGACCAACAGACGCTCTACAAAGGGGAGGTGCATAGAATCCATTTGTTGCTTTTGACAGAGTCACAAATCTGTACATAGAAGGTATAAACACTTAACTGATTAATTTACATTACAAGCCCCTGAACACGACCAATCCACCTAGACCCCTACCTTCACTAAGCCCTACCCCCATCTATTGTTTCTGTGAAATCTAAAAGATACGAATCCAAGGACTGCCAGCTAAATGATTGAAGTGCTAGGAGGAAGCATGTTTCTGCTAGAAATCAGAGGCAGAGAAAACAATGTGGATTCCCACACCTGTCCCCCACCCCCCCATTCGCCCCTGCACTCTACCAGCATGAGCAGATCTCAAAGTAACACTCATACGGCTCATGTCGGATTTCACCATTCGTTCAACTATAGAATCTAAGTCCCTGTTGTTTTTAAACCTACCCAACCCAGTTCTGTCTTACTTCATTAGGTCAATCTAAAGATTCCAACAAAGATATGGAAAATTATAGTGATGGCTCTTTCTAGACATTTGTATTGATGACATGAGGGGTGGGATGTGTGTTCTGGGTGACGGGTTCACACAGTGTCAGAACAACAGCATCACCCTCTTTTCCTAGCTGTGGTTAGTTAGTACATTGCCGTAGCTGCAGATCAGACGAGGACAGCTACTCCTGAAAACGCAGAGCCAGAACAGTCTTGCCATGCCACGTTTAGTCATTAGACTCAGTCACTCTTCAAAACAAGATACTTTAAAATAACAAAAACAAAAAAGACAACCATTATCGTTATACTGCGATGCATTTTAAAATTCCTTGACACCCCTCGTGAAGGAAGGATGAATGATGGCTTTGAAAGGTCAAGGGGGAGGTAGGTCAAGAGGGTCAAGTTAACCCTCTCAGCAGGGGAGATCTGGTTGTCATAATCCTCAGCTGTAGCAGCAGGTTTCCAGTCACATAGCTGGGTAGCACAAGGACTGAGACACAGGGTGCAGGGTCGGGCATGGGAGACAGGACAGGGGGGGGTATTATGGAGGGTAGATCAGGGGATGGCAAATTGAACCACTAGTTCTTCTTTAGCGTCCACCTTGATCTGAGAGATTGCACTGTAAGCATAGGCAGCTATCTTGGACACCTGTAAATCAATCAGAACAAAACAGGTTAACATGCCACAACCAGCTACATAATGTGTTGGTTGTTTTTTTTTTTAGCTCCAGAGCTGCCATACACTAACAGGTTTATGGATAGGGAAAGCATAGGACTGTTATAGAAAAATGACCTGATGTATGTCTGAGAATGACACTGTGTGTGTGTGTGTGTTAGGGGTGTAACAATACACGTATTCATACCGAACCGTTCAGGGACCTCAGTTTGGTCCGCACTGTGAATCCGAATGAAAACATAACATAATAATAATATAACCCTTGGAATATAAACTGGGCCAACTGTATGCCTCAATGTTTTCAGGCTATTCTGTTACAACAACTAGAGCCTATGCGCACTTTGTAAATCAAAATTCAAATCTTGATTGGCTCATTTCAAAATGTCCTTTTGTGAGGCAAAGCCAGGAACTAGTTCTGTACGATGGCGAGCGGTGGGGTGCATAAACCAGGAGGATTGTCCATCATCGTTTAAATATTCAGTTTGGGAACATTTTGGTTTCCCAGTAGATGACAAAACGGTGATGGACATAGAGAGTATGTCTCCACTGCTCAACGAGAATAACCTCTGCAGCTGCCAACATCTCGAACATGTTGACACATTTACACCGACATCACCTCAGTATTCTTACCACTGGAGCAAGACCGGGGCGCAAAAAATATACAAATAAATGTGTTATCGCCCCTCAGCATTCAGGCAGCCCTTCGCAGCGGATTCTGACCGAGCCAAAGAAATGACAAGAGCGATAGGTATGTTTATAGTCGTGGAGAAGCGCCCATTCTCAGTGGTTGAGGGGAATAAGGGGTTTCAGCACCTCGTGAAAGTGCTCGAGCCACGTTAACTAACTTCGCCCTCATGCACCCATTTCAGCAAAACAGGTAGTAACCGCTCTATAAGCAAGGTGAAAGCCGAAGTAGTCAATGAATCGGCACATCAAATGTTATGTCACATGCGTCGAATACAACGCGTGTAGACTTTACCGTGAAATGCTTACTTACGAGCCGTATCCTAACAATGCAGTTAAAATGTAGTAAAATTTGCTAATAAAAATATTAAATAGTAACACCAATAACAAGGCTATATACAAGGAGTACCAGTACCGAGTCGATGTGCAGGGGTACAAGGTAGTGGAGGTTATATGTACAGTTAGGGGTTAAAGTGATTAGGCAATCAGGATAGGTAAGAGTAGCAGCAGCATGTGAAGAGTGCGAGTGGTGTCAACATGCATGTGTGTTTTGTGCATGAGAGAGTACGTAGTATGTGCGTCTGTGTTGGAGATTCAGTGTCAGTAGAGCCCAATGAGTCTGCATAGAGTCGGTCAGCCAGAACAAGAAACGGTCAATGCAAATACTCCAGGCAGCCATTTCATTATCTGTTCAGCAGCCATTTCATTATCTGTTCAGCAGCCATTTCATTATCTGTTCAGCAGCCATTTCATTATCTGTTCAACAGCCATTTCATTATCTGTTCAATAGTCTTATGGCTTGGGGGTAGAAGCTGTTCAGGAGCCTTTTGGTCCCAGACTTGACGCTCCGGTACAGCTTGCTGTGCGGTAACAGAGTGAAGTCTATGACTTGGATGGCTGGGATCTTTGACAATTTTTCAGGCCTTCCTCTGACCGCCTAGTATAGAGGTCCTGGATGGTAGGAAACTTGGCCCCAGTGATGTACTGGGCCGTACGCACTACCATTTGTAGGGCCTTCTGGTCGGATGCCAAGCAGTTGCCGTACCAAGCGGTGATGCAGCCAGTCAAGATTCTCTCAATGGTGCAGCTGTAGAACTTTGAGGATCTGAGTGCCCATAACAAATATTTTCAGTCTCCTAAGAGGGAATAGGCATTGTTGTGCCTTTATCACAACTGTTGGTGTGTATGTGGACTAGAGATCGACCGATTAATTAGCGCCGATTTCAAGTTTATAACAATCGGAAATGTGTATTTTTGGGCACCGATTTTGCCCACTTTTTAAAATGTATTTTATTTGTAGACCTTTATTTAACTAGGCAAGTCAGTTCAGAAAACATTCTTATTTTCAATGACGGCCTAGGAACGGTGGGTTAACTGCCCTGTTCAGGGGCAGAAAGACAGATTTTCACCTTGTCAGCTCGGGTGATCCAATCTTGCAACCTTACAGTTAACTAGTCCAATGCTCTAACCACCTGCCTCTCATTGCACTCCACGAGGAGCCTGCCTGTTACGCAAATGCAGTAGAAGCCAAGGTAAGTTGCTAGCTAGTATTAAACTTATCTTATAAAAAACAATCAATCAATCATAATCACTAGTTAACTACACATGGTTGATGATATTACTAGTTTATCTAGCGTGTCCTGCGTTGCATATAATCGATGCAACGCAGGGAGATGATTTAACAAAAGTGCATTTGCGAAAAAAGCACAATCGTTGGACGACTATAACTAACCATAAAAACCAAAGCCTTTCTTAAAATCAATACACAGAGGTATATTTGTTTAAACCTGCATACTTAGTTAAAAGAAATCCAGGTTAGCAGGCAATATTAACCAGGTGAAATTGTGTCACTTCTCTTGCGTTCATTGCACGCAGAGTCAGGGTATTTGTAACAGTTTGGGCAGCCTGGCTCGTTGCGAACTTAATTGCCAGAATTGTACATAATTATGACATAACATTGAAGGTTGTGCAATGTAACAGGAATATTTAGACTTAGGGATGCCACCCGTTAGATATAATACGGAACGGTTCTGTATTTCACTGAACGAATAAATGTTTTATTTTCAAAATGATAGTTTCCGGATTTGAACATATTAATAACCTAAGGCTCGTATTTCTGTGATTATTATGTTATAATTAAGTGTATGATTTGATAGAGCAGTCTGACTGAGCGATGGTAGGCAGCAGCAGGCTCGTAAGCATTCATTCAAACAGCACTTTCGTGCGTTTTGCCAGCAGCTCTTCGCAAGCACAGCGCTGTTTTATGACATATCAGCCTAATGGCTGGTGTAATGGCTGGCGCACTAATAGCGTTTCAAACATCACTCGCTCTGAGACTTGGAGTAGTTATTCCCCTTGCTCTGCAAGGGCCGCTTTTGTGGAGCGATGGGTAACGCTACTTCGAGTGTGGCTGTTATCGATGTGTTCCTGGTTCGAGCCCAGGTACGGGCGAGGAGAGGGACGGAAGCTATACTGTTACACTGGCAATACTAAAGTGCCTATAAGAACATCCAATAGTCAAAGGTATATGAAATACAAATGGTATAGAGGGAAATAGTCCTATAAATACTATATTAACTACAACCTAAAACCTCTTACCGTGGAATATTGAAGTCTCATGTTATAAAAGGAACTTTCATATGTTCTCATGTTCTGATCAAGGAACTGAAACGTTAGCTTTTTTACATGGCACATATTTCACTTTTACTTTTCCAACACTTTGTTTTTGCATTATTTAAACCAAATTGAACATGTTTCATTATTTATTTGAGGCTAAATTTATTTTTATTGATGTATTATATTAAGTTAAAATAAGTGTTAATTCAGTATTGTTGTAATTGTCATTATTACAAATAAAAATAAATCAAATAAAAATAAATCAAATAAAAATAAAAAAAATGGACGATTTAAATCGGTATCCAGCTTTATTTGGTCCTCCAATAAATCGGTATCGGCGTTGGAAAATCATAATCGGTCGACCTCTAGTGTGGACCATGTTAATTCCTTAGTGACGTGGATACTGAAGAACTCGAAGCACTCGACCTGCTCCACTACAGCCCGTCAATGTGAATGGGAGCGTACTCAGCCCTCCATTTCCTGTAGTCCACAATCAGCTCCTTAGTGTTTCTGACGCTGAGGGAGAGGTTATCGTGGTTCATCTGTGGTTCTGTTGGGGCGTTATGCAAATTGTGATGGGTCTAGGGTTTCTGGGATGATGGTGTTGATGTGACTCATGACCAGCCTTTCAAAGCACTTCATGGCTACAGATGTGAGTGCTACGGATCCATAGTCATTTAGAGACAGGTTACCTTAGTGTTCTTGGTCACAGGGACTATGGTGGTCTGCTTGAAACATGTAGGTATTACAGACTGGGTCAGGGAGAGGTTGAAAATGTCAGTGAAATCACTTGCCAGCTGGTCAGTGCACGCTCAGAGTACGCGTTCTGGTAATCCATCTGGCCCCGTGGCCTTGTGAATGTTAACCTGTTCAAAGGTCTTGCTCACGTCGGGTACGGAGAGCAAGATCCCACAGTCGTCTGGAACAGCTGGTGCTCGCATGCATGGTTCAATGTTGCTTGCCTCGAAGCGGGCACAGAAGGTATGCAGCTCGTCTGGTAGGGTCGCGTCACTGGGCAGCTCGTGGCTGGGTTTCCCTTTGTATTCTGTGATAGTTTGCAAGCCCTGCTACATCCAACGAGTGTCAGAACCGGTGTAGTAGAATTCGATCTGTCCTGTATTGATGCTTTGCCGTTTTGATGGCTCATCAGAGGCACCCTTAGTTGTGCTTACTACAGATGGATCTCCAGGGCTACAGAGAGCTACTTAACAGTGACAGCCCATCACCTTACACCGGAGCGGGAAATTATCTACCGTGCTACAGACACGTCCCCTTTATGAGAGTCACACACGTGTGCATCTTTTTCTCTTTGTAAGAAAACATTACAGCATAGGTCTATACAATGTCTAAGCCATGTTTATATATTGATTTCACACACATAGTGCAATTTATTTTAGTGTTGTTGTGTAATCAGGTGTTTTCATTTAAGAAAATACAAAGTGTTGTTATTCCTGATTATGCTCATTAGGCCCTAAACAACTGATGATCATATAGAATCAGGAATACCAATTTTTGTTTATATAAGAAAATGTTAACTAGAGTAACTGTTGGCATTTTATTTTCCTGCTTTACCGAAACCGAACACTGACTTCAAAACCGCAATACGTACCAAAACGTGGGTTTGGTGAACTGCCTGGTGTGCGAGCATGTGTGCGTGCGTTTACCTGTTGTACATCCGAATATGGCACCAGATCACTAGCGAGCACTTGGTGTGGCTGGCTGGTGAGGGAAGGGAGAGGGAGGGGCTTCTTCTGAGACAGACTGTTACTCAACAAGGCCAGTTTTACACTGAAACACACAATAAAGACAGGTTACTACTGAAACACATGGCCGGTCAAAACCCACTCCAAAACACAGACACATTAAGCAACTACCTCCACACACCAACCTGTATTGCCGAGCTTTATCCATATACTCATGCTGCTCCATGCCTTGAGAGTCCGCAGCCGAGACATCAATGATATTCCTGAGAAACAGAGACAAAGGTAATCAGCAGAATTAAATCCCAAATGGATAAATCCACGATGAGGGAGGAGAAGAAACATGTGTGTGTCTTACAGGGCTGTCTTGAAAAGGATGGATGTGAGTAAGGCCTGTTCGTCTGTGCGGGCTGAGGGTACACTGCCGGAGCTCCATTCTGTACTGTTGAGGGGCTTGCTGTCTGGGTTCGGGTGGGGGATCAGCGGCTTATACACGTCAGGGTCCTGAGGCACAACATACGCATCACACTCACAAACTATCACAACATCCTCCATCATGGCTGTTAAGGTACCCAGATTGACATTGCTTATTGTTAAAATGAGCATGACATGACCTCTGAACTAAAAAGTATAAAACAAAAAGGCACCCTACAAACTCTATACTATGACTACTCATCCCTGATCACTAAGTCCATAGGGATCTGCTGCTGCGACAGGCAGACAAGAATGAACCCAAAGAAAAGATAGTTACCTAAGCCTGATGATACTGGTGAGTATACTTCAACAGTATTATCCTGTGTTATAACAGGGTTAGCAAAGCAGTGGCAGGCTCTGTGTGTACAACAGTCATCTGATAAATGGTAATACGTTATCCTCCCACCTCACATTTTCCAAACGTGAAAATAAAAACAAACTTTATTTCCCCTTCAGCAAATTCCATTTTGGCCCATGTCACAACTGGAAACCTGAGATCATATGACATGCATCTGGGAGAAGTTAACGCGCTGGCAAGTTCAACTGCGTTACCGAATGTGAACCGTTGAGGCCCAATTAACAGAAGTGGTCACGTTTTACTGGACCTGATTGATGATCATCATGACAGGTGAGAATTTAAACAAAGTGTTTTGTCTGCCCTGCAAGTAGCTAGCTACTGACGTACAGATTAACTGGTTAAGGTAATTAGCAAACTAGATACTGCCTATAATTTGTCAGCAAAGGTTGTCACTATTTTGAAACTTCACTTAACGAGCTAATGTTGTTAGGTGTGTTGGCCAATTTGCCAATCAGGTTACTACATTTCCATGGCCCAATCTTTCTTGCACAGCTAACAGTTATCTGAAAGGTCTGACTAGCTCAGCTATCTATCTGTTGGGTCGTAGTTGGCTAACTTAGAAATTGTTTCCTTTTAACGCGCAAAGATGCACCATCTTTTCACTTTTGACTAGTGGAATTTGATACAACAAACTGTCTCGCAACGTCCTGATGACCCCCAAAGAAAGTAACGTTACTGTTATTGTCAAATAGTATTTTGCAACCTAGATAACCAACTAGCCTATAGTTAGTTACCTGCTCGGTGTTCTCGTTTTCCCTGCTATAACAGCAACCCATGGCGTCCGCTGGACGTTCGCTAGTCCGCGAACGCAATTTCCAACTACTTCTCCCGGGAAACTATATAATAAGAGAAACAGTCTCGGTCCACTTTCTCTCTTACCGCTTCTGTCAGCGACTACTACAAACGAAGCCTATCACATGACATCAGTTTTTGAGCAGCCAAAGACCGGGCAACAAACATAATGACATCCGGCCACTGTGAAGCCAGCATGGGAACACAGACTCCCCAATCACGTGACATGGGGTATTTCATGTTTTAAGACTTGCGAAGTGTGACTTGTTATTGTTTTATTTGGGGTACGGAACCTGCATACAACAGACGGGGCGAAAGGGAAATACAGAACGACGAGATGGCAAAAATACATTGTTAACACATGCTCGTTGTGGGCATGTTCTGCGGAGACTGCTATCGCAAGATAAAAGAGAAAAGTAATCTTTCAGACGCCCCCCTGGTCTACAGAGCCACTTTTACAGCCCTCAATAACCATTGCATTTGATGAAAGAACACGTTTGACGAGTTTGCATGACTGGGTGACGCCAGACGCCCTCTCATTACACATCAGACTACTAGCTACTAGGCTGCGTACTTCTCTTCCAGGACTGCTAAACAACCCCTGTGCTGCTTTGTTTTTATCTACGCCTGTTGTCAGTATGGCTCAGCTGATAATATCACTTTGCGTGTTGGTGTCTATTTGTCTCGCCTCGGTTTTGACCAAAGACAGCAGCCACGTTCAGTTTGCGCGCGAAAGTCTCAGTACCTCCACGGTTCGCTCGGTGTGTAAGCCCATCCCCAGCACACTTTCTCTGTGCTACGGCGTCGGTTACCGGGAGATGCGGCTTCCCAACCTGCTGGGGCACGACTCGTTAAAAGAAGCCCAGCAGCAGTCGGCCGCGTGGCTACCGTTGGTCTCCAAACTCTGCCACCGGGATACCAAGAAGTTCTTGTGCTCGCTCTTCGCCCCGGTGTGCTTACCGGAGGGGGCGGTGCGCCCCTGCCGTGGGCTGTGCGAGGCTGTGAGGGACGGTTGTCTTCCGGTGATGAGCGCTTTCGGGTTCCCGTGGCCCAACATGTTCAACTGCACCCGGTTCCCGCGCGGGACCCATCTCTGCATTCCCACCACGACCCGAGACACAGAGCGTGCGCAGAAGGAAGAGGGACACGAGGAGGCATCAAAGGGTTTGTACCTATCATCATTGGGAGGTGAACCTCTGCAAAAAATGTCCACTCTCTTTCACACACATGTTCACCCTTCTCGTGGCATGTCTCTTGGTGTCCTCAGGAACAGTGATCTGTGATGCATGCAGTCTGGCTGCTGAGGGAGAGATAGACAACCAGAACAACTTCTGCAAGAGTCCATATGGTGAGTGATATGTATATGGCATTGGTTACACTTTACACAAAGGTTTATAGAGGTCAATAACGTGTTTACATGTTTTTTAAAAAGTGTTTATAGACCTGTATTTCTGTGTTTCCTCTCAGCCTTTAAACTGCGTATTGGGAGTGTTTCTGTAGTGCAGGGTGACCGCAGGGTCGTCCCTCTGGCCCGGAGTCGCATCCTGAGGTGGGAGGGTGGAGGCGCAGAGAAGGCCGAGGGCGTCGGGGGGGCCATGGCCTACAGTGCCCTTTGGTTGCAGGAGGGGGGTACCTGCACCTGTCCTGCCCTGGAGGAGGCAGATGTGGGGGAGGGGAAGGAGTCCCTGGCAGGGGTGTGGTACCTGGGCCTTGCTGACACAAAGGAGGGCAGGCTGGTCCTCACTAGGCTGGTGAGGTGGAGGAGGAGCGACAAAGAACTCAAGAAGTTAGTCAGGAGACTGCTCAAACAACCCTGCTGATGATGTCATCATACAAACATAGAGAGACTTTCCAATTTGGCGAATTGGATGCGGATGAGGACACCACAGCCCTGTTACATTTCAGCCTCTAGACCGAGACAATATCTCTTCCATATCCCTTTCATTTTCATGTCACCTAGCTCTGGAGAAGTGATGCCTTCATCATATTGCTGTCAACTGAATGGACTGGATAGATAGATCTATGAAGACCTGTGGGGAAGAGAGACCACCAGAGGTCCAGTGTCTGTGTGTTTGGATCCATGTTCTGGACACCTGTCACATGTGAGACATTTAGAAAAATGTAAATTATGTATTACGTTCTGAATATAAAAAAAATCATGTTTTTTTTTTAATCAATTGTGAGGACATGATTATGATTTGTGTGAGCCGAGTCAGACGACACAATTACCAGTGAGGCACAGAGCAGCATTAGTTCCATTCAAAGCAGAGTATTATTGTCTGATAGTAACATCAGACTGCCGGGTAACAGTGTCTAATAAACGTTATATTGAACCATAAATACTGGTCACCTTTTATTTTCTGTGTGTGTTTTCTGGATCCTTCTGTTTGTGGCAAGAGAGAAACCTGACTCTAGACTCACTCCACACCTGTGACTGTACACCTGATCCACCCATGTTTGCCTGTCTGTCTCTGCCTGCCTGTCTGTCTGCCTCTGTCTGTCTGTCTCTCTCTCCCATTCTCCACCCACCACCATCTGTGTGTTGAGTCAGATCCACCATAATTCCCTGTAGCCTACCAGTGATGTCTTGCTGTATGTTTACTATGACATCAGAATTAGTCAATAATAAACTCATTGTGAGAAACAATGGGCGGGGGAGGGGTACTGTGAATAAAACAGACATGCCCCAGGTGGGTAGTGAATAATTCAGATACCCAGCTCCCTTACTTGAACCCCCTCTGCCCTCACCTGCGGAGCTATGACTACAACCACACACGATAACCATTCAGCATTTCTTCTGTCTCTGCCAAACATCTACAGCCAGGTGAGTCTTTACTCACAGCCAGCAGGTGAGTCTTGACTCACAGCCAGCAGGTGAGTCTTGACTCACAGCCAGCAGGTGAGTCTTTACTCACAGCCAGCAGGTGAGTCTTTACTCACAGCCAGCAAGTGAGTCTTTACTCACAGCCAGGTGAATCTTTACTCACAGCCAGGTGAGTCTTGTTTTTACTGTACAGCGGGAATGTGAGAGAGAGTATTCTTTTTACAAGAGGCTTGTGTTGTGGGATGGGGAGTTGTAGTACAATGTAGCGTTGGTTGTCAGTGAGGTGCAGGAAATCTCCTGTCACTCAGTGTAAAGCTTTAGTAACTGCAGTTTGGAGTTGGCCAGAGGAGCATCTGTGTATGTGGTTTATATCCAAAATACATGGACTGTAGTGTTTTGTGTGTAGAGACCTGAAATAGGAGGATTTTACATGAATTCAGGAATATGTATTTATTTGTATGTATTTTCTTTTGTGTGCTGGCAGTCACCCATCTCCTGGTGTGTGTTCAGGTATGTGTGTGTGTGTACCTAGCTGTATGTCTGTGTACCACTCTCATTGTGTCTGTCCCTTGCAGCAGTACCATGGTGTCTGGTGCTATAGCGTTGGCCTTCCTCCCCCTGGTGTTGACTTTCATTATTCGTTACCGCTACTACTTTGTGCTGTTCTACCGGGCGGTGCTGGTCAGGATGTGGTATGACTGTACGACGGGGCTGAGCAGGGAGGAGAGGGCCTTCCAGTACGTTCTGACCCACGCCATCCCCGGCGACCCAGAAAGTATCCTGGAAACCTTTGACCTCTGGTGCAGCAAGGTGGAGTTCATCAGCAACATCGGCCCCAAAAAAGGTGACCCACTGACCACAACCCTCCCCCTAATTCTTATATTCTGTTCTCTCATCTGACCACAGCATTGTGTCTGCCTGTGTGTGCAGGTAAGATCATGGACCGGATTCTTTCTGAGCACTGCCCTCTGACCGTGCTGGAGCTAGGGTCCCACTGTGGGTACAGCACAGTGCGTATCGCCCGGGCACTGCCCCTGGGTGCCAGGCTCTACAGTGTAGAAATGGATGCGATAAACGCTGCCATAGCAGAGAAGATCATACGGCTGGCGGGCTTCGACGATGACACGGTGAGAGCAGAGCGCACACACACGGTGAGAGAGTAAGACAAAAAGACCCGGTGAGATCAAATCTGGTCATACCTCCCCCACCCCCAGGTGGAGCTGATAGTGAGTCCGTCAGATGAGGTAATCCCAAGGTTGCGGGCAGACTACGGTCTGGAGCGGTTGGACTTTGTGTTCATGGACCACTGGAAAAAATGCTACCGTCCTGACTTGCAGGTAACTAATTCATTCATAACCCCCTATGACCTCAAGTCTGTTTTGATGTTGTTCCCGTCTATGTACATCAGGAGTGTCAAACTCATTCCACGGAGGGCCAAGTGTCTGCAGGTTTTGTGTTTTCCTTTCAATTAAGACCTAGACATTCAGGTGAGGGGTTAGTGACCTTAATTTACCAATCAAGAACAAGGGTGGAGCAAAAACCCCACAGCCACTCGGCCATCTGTGGAATGAGTTTGACACGATGTACACTATATATACAAATGTATGTGGACACACCTTCAATTTAGTGGATTCGGCTATTTCAGCCACACCCGTTGCTGACAGGTGTATAAAACCGAGCATACAGCCATGCGATATCCATAGACAAACATTGGCAGTAGAATGGTCTAACTGAAGAGCTCAGCGACTATCAATGTGGCACCATCATAGGGTGGCACCTTTCCAACAAGTCAGTTTGTAACATTTCTGCCGTGCTAGAGCTGCCCCGGTCAACTGGGAGTACTGTTATTGTGAAGTGGAAACTTATAGGAGCAACAACGGCTCAGCCACGAAGTGGTAGCGTGTAAAAACACTCACTACCGAGTTCCAAACTGCCTCTGAAAGCAACTTCAGCACAATAACTGTTTGTCGGGAGCTTCATGAGATGGGTTTCCATGGCTGAGCAGCTGCACACAAGCCTAAGATCACCATTCGCAACGCCAAGAGTCGGCTGGAGTGGTGTAAAGCTCGCCGCCATTGGACTCCGGAGCCATGGAAACACATTCTCTGGAGTGAGAGTAGAAGCAGCGTAAAAGAGGGGTTGGGGGGGCACACAATCCAAATAGTCCAGGTAGCCATTTGATTACCTGTTCAGGAGTCTTATAGCTTGGGGGTAAACTGTTGAGATGCCTTTTTGTCCTAGACTTGGCACTCCGGTACCACTTGCCATGCGGTAGTAGAGAGAACAGTCTATGACTGGGGTGGCTGTTATTGCAGCAAAGGGGGGACCAACTCCATATTAATGCCCATGATTTTGGAATGACAAGTTTGACGAGCAGGTGTCCACATACTTTTGGTCATGAAGTATATGGTATTTTGTGTGGACACCAGGAGGAGCCGTTGCTTCAGTAACAGCTCACTGTGCTGTGGATACAGGAATTCCACGGATGGCCGAGTGTCTGCGGGTTTTAGCTCCTCCCTTCTACTTGATTAATGAATTAAGATCACTAATTAGTAAGGAACTACCTCACCTGGTTATCTAGGTCTTAATTGAAAGGGAAAAAACAAAAAGCAGCAGGCACTTGCCCCTTCATAGAATGAGTTTGACACCTCTGATATAACACTTCAAATCAAATTTGTGCCATCCCCTGAATACAACAGGTGTAGACTTTACTGTGGAATGCTTACCTACAAGCCCTTAGCCAACAATGCAGAATAAAAATGTAAAAGTAAGAAAATATTTGCACAAAAAAACAAAAGTAACACAATAAGTAACAATACAATTACAATAGAGGCTACAGACAGGGGTACCAGTACCGAGTCAATACAGACGTACAGGTTAGTCAAGGTAACTGAGGTAGTATGTACATGTAGGTAAGGGGTAAAGTGACTATGCAGAGATAATAAACAGGTTAGTTGAGATAATTGAGGTAATATGTGCATGTACGTAATGGTAAAGTGACTATGCAGAGATAATAAACAGGTTAGTTGAGATAATTGAGGTAATATGTGCATGTACGTAATGGTAAAGTGACTATGCAGAGATAATAAACAGAGTTGCAGATACATGAAAAAGGGGGTCAATGCTATTAGTCCAGGTAGCCATTTTATTAACTGTTCATCAGTCTAATGGCTTGGAAGTAGCTGTTAATGACACAGAGGAACCTGAAGCTCTCAACCCGCTCCACCACAGACATGTCGATGTGACTGGGGGCTTGCTCCCCCTTTTCCTGTAGTCCACGATCAGTTCCTTTGTCTTGCTGACATTGTGGGAAAGGTTGTTCTCCTGGAACCACACTGCCAGATCACTGACTTCCTCCCTGTAGACTGTCTCATCGTTGTCAGTAATCAGGCCTACCACCGTTGTAGTCGACAAACTTAATGATGGTGTTGGAGTCGTGTGTAGCCATGCAGTCGTAGGTGAACACGGAGTAGAGGAGGGGTCTGAGCACGCACCCCGAAGGGGCCCCCATGTTGAGGATCAGCGTGGCGGATGTGTTGTTACCTACCCTCACCACCTGGGGGCGGCCCGTCAAGAAGTCCACAATCGAGTTGCAGTGGGAGGTGTTTAGTCCCAGGGTCCTTAGCTTAGTGATGAACTTTGAGGGCACTATGGTATTGAACGCTGAGCTGTAGTCAATGAACAGCATTCTCACATAGGTGTTCCTTTTGTCCAGGTGGTAGAGGGCAGTGTGGAGGGCAATAGAGATTGTGTCATCTGTGGATCTGTTGGGGCGGTATGCGAATTGTGGTGGGTCTAGGGTTTCTGGGATGATGGTGTTGATGTGACTCATGACCAGCACTTCAAAGCACTTCATGGCTACAGATGTGAGTGCTACGGGTCGGTAGTCATTTAGGCAGGTTACCTTAGTGTTCTTGGGCACAGGGACTATGGTGTCTGCTTGAAACATCTAGGTATTACTGACTTGGTCAGGGAGAGGTTGAAAATGTCATGAAGACACTTGACAGTTGGTCAGCGTCCTGGATAAGTCTGAATGTTGACCAGGTCTTCTTTATCCCCCTCTATAACTCCCCTTCTTAACCCTCCCCTAACCCTCACCACCTAACCCTCCTCTAACCCTTCTCTAACCCTCACCTCATAGCCCTCCTCTAACCCTCACCTCATAGCCCTCCTCTAACCTTCACCTCCTAGCCCTCCTCTAACCTTCACCTCCTAGCCCTCCTCTAACCCTCACCTCCTAGCCCTCCTCTAACCCTCACCTCCTAGCCCTCCTCTAACCCTCACCTCCTAGCCCTCCTCTAACCCTCACCTCCTAGCCCTCCTCTAACCCTCACCTCCTAGCCCTCCTCTAACCCTCACCTCCTAACCGTCCTCTAACCCTCACCTCCTAACCCTCATATCCTAACCCTCCTCTAACCCTCACCTCCTAACCCTCACCTCCTAACCCTCACCTCCTAACCCTCACCCTCCTCTAACCCTCACCTCCTAACCCTCACCTCCTAACCCTAAACTACTTCGAGGCAAGTAACTATGAAACATGCATGAGAGCACCAGCTGTCCTGGAAGACTGTGTGATCACGCTCTCTGCAGCCGATGTGAGTAAGACCTTTAGACAGGTCAACATTCACAAGGCCAGACGGATTACCAGGACGTGTACTGCGAGCATGCGCTGACCAACTGGCAAGTTTCTTCACTGACATTTTGAACCTCTCCCTGTCCGAGTCTATAATACCAACATGTGCGTGTTCAGTCTCCTCCTGTACTCCCTGTTCACTCATGACTGCACGGCCAGGCACGACTCCAACACCATCAATAAGTTTGCCAATGACACAACAGTGGTAGGCCTGATCACTGGCAACGATGAGACAGCCTATAGGGAGGAGATCAGAGACCTGGCCGTGTGGTGCCAGGACAGCAACCTCTCCCTCAACATGATCAAGACAAAGGAGATGATCATGGACTACAGGAAAAAGGCCGAGCACACCTCCATTCACATCAACGGGGCTGCAGTGGAGCAGATTGAGAGCGTCAAGTTCCTTGGTGTCAACATCACCAACAAACTAACATGGTCCAAACACACCACAACAAAACCTATTCCCCCTCAGGCATGGGTCCTCAGATCCTCAAAAAGGTTCTACAGCTATACCATCTAGAGCATCTTGACTGGTTGCATCACGGCCTGGTATGGCAACTGCTCGGCCTCCGACCGCAAGGCACTACTAGGGTAGTGCGAATGGCCCACTGGGGCCAAACTTCCTGCCATCCAGGACCTCTATACCAGGCGGTGTCAGAGGAAGGCCCTAAAAATTGTCAAAGACTCCAGCCACCCCGTTCTCTCTGCTACCGCATGGCAAGCGGTACCGGAGCGCCAAGTCTAGGTCCAAGAGGCTTCTTAACAGCTTCTACCCCCAAGCCATAAGACTCCTGAGCACCTAATCAAATGGCTACTCAGACTATTTGCATTTCTCCACCCGCTTTACACCACTGCTACTCTCTGTTATAATTTATACAGTCACTTTAATAACTATCTACATGTACATATTACCTCAACTAACCAGTGCCCCCTCACATTGACATCCTTACCGGTACCCCCGTGTATAAAGTCTCGCCATTGTTATTTTACTGCTGCTCTATAATTACTTAGATTTTTAAATTATTTTTAAACTGCATTGTTGGTTAGGGGCTCGTAAGTAAGCATTTCACAGTAAGGTCTACCTACACCTGTTGTATTCAGCATTACACTGTAAGGTCTACTACACCTGTTGTATTCAACATTTCACTGTAAGGTCTACCTACACCTGTTGTATTCAACATTTCACTGTAAGGTCTACCTACACCTGTTGTATTCAGCATTACACTGTAAGGTCTACTACACCTGTTGTATTCAACATTTCACTGTCAGGTCTACTACACCTGTTGTATTCAACATTTCACTGTAAGGTCTACCTACACCTGTTGTATTCAGCATTACACTGTAAGGTCTACTACACCTGTTGTATTCAACATTTCACTGTCAGGTCTACTACACCTGTTGTATTCGGCGCATGTGACTAATACAATTTGATTTGATTTACAACTTATCTCTTAACACTCACCTCTATAACTCCTAACCCTCCACCTGTATTGTGGTCTGCAGGCTCTGGAGGGCTCTGGTCTGCTGGGAAAAGGCTCTGTAGTGCTTGCCGACAACGTCCTATTTCCGGGTGCTCCTAACTTCCTCCGACACGTCCGCAAGAGTGGCCTCTACGAGTGGAAGATCCACAGGGCCACTCTAGAGTACAGCAAGGGCATCAGGGATGGGATGGCTGAACTTGTTTACCAGGGGATCAAGTAGGGTGGGGGCATAGTGACGGACACACTCATCTGTTACCTAGACATACAAGACTGAGGTTGGGGGCAACTTACTTTTGTTCTCGGAGCCTACTAGTCTTCTGCTGTTTTCTGCTTAGTGCCCCCTGCTGGTTGAATATCATTCTGACAGTCTCTCGCGTGTTTTACAGGTCTGTCTGTTGCATTAATAAATCCATTACATACATTCTCTGTACATTGTTTTTCTTTATTTACATAAGAAACTTGACCAATTAAAGTTATTTACTTTACATACAACTGAGCTTCTGTTAAGTTCCTTTTTACAAATTGTTGAATACTGACATTCTGTAGCACGTGTTCTTACTCTCCAGGTTTCTGTTGGCCACACACACACACACACACACACACACACACACACACACACACACACACACACACACACACACACACACACACACACACACACACACACACACACACACACACACACACACACAACTCAAGTGCAGTGTACAGGCTGTGGTTTATGCCCATTCAGCGGTTTTAAGAGAACCCATTCAGATGTGACACATGACTGGCGGCTGGGGGGTGTCAAAGTACACACTCCAACAGAATAACGAGCACCAGAGAGGGGAGTGAGTTCGCACTCAATGTCCTTGAGTTAAATGTGTGTGTAGTCTAAACAAGGGGTCTGACTGTCTCGACTTGATGGGGAGGACAGAACTGGCAGAGGGGGGGTTGAGGTGGAGGCCGCTTTCTTTTTCCTAATGTTGCAAAACCACTTATCTGAAGAAACTTTTACAGTTCAGTCTTCACACATTGCAACTGTAGAACACTGAATGAGAGAACATGCACTTTCTCCATGCAGTAAACCATCACACAGCTCACCCTGTCGTGTTCCATGGTGGGTGTGAACAGCAGGGAAAGTTCACCAGCCAAGACACACTGTCAGGAAGAGTAGATGAGCACCTATCCTGCTGAAGATCTACTAAGGGGAAATCAGAGAGTAGCGAGGATTACTCTGGTCTAGATCATCCACTGGTCTTGGTCTTGGTCTGCTCCCTCCATGTCCACCTGCAGTTTGAGCGAGATGACAGAGAGATGACTCAAATGTATAATAAGAGGTTCTAGTATTTCCCTTAGATACTGTTCCACAGACGTGACCCCTAAACCCTGATTGTGTGTGTGTGTGTTTTAGACCTCGTTGACCTCGCCGTCATCCGGTGACTCGTTGTAGTCGTTCATCTCATCTATGTCCTGCATGTCCTCTTCATCCTCAGAGTCTTCTTCACTATCTTCCTCATCCTCATCCTCCTCCTCTTCCTCCTCGTCAAATGTCTGCTACACACCCACAGAGAACAAAAACAAAAGCCACACACACCCCAGAGTGAGTATGGAAAATGAAAAAAAAAACACCCCTCAACAGAAATACAGTACCAGTCGAAAGTTTGGACACCTACTCATTCAAGGGTTTTTCTTAATTTTTTTTTTCTACATTGCAGAATAATAGCAAATACATCACAACTATGAAATAACACATATGGAATCATGTAGTAACCAAAAATGTGTTCAATCAAAATATATTTTATATTTCAGATTCTTCAAAGTAGCCACCATGTGTGCAAAGCTGTCATCAAGGCACTCTGACATTGGTATAATTTAAAGGACAACTATGTCTTATTTTCATCCAAACATTGACACAAAATTGTAAACTGTGTGTATAATTTGAGGAATGAAATGTCATGAGATAATAAAACCTAGTTGGTAATCTTCCCTTTCTGTGTAGCACACCACCATATCAACATGCCCAAGTTCACACAGGGTAGGGGGTTTAGGATCACCATCTTTAACTTGGTTTGAATTCGAGCTAGCGAGCAACACAAACACTAGTGTTTTACTTTTGTATGTGCTGTTCTCTCCTACTGTAGCCTCTCCACACTGTCTTTGGATGGTATAATTAAAGCTTGTGCTTTTCCTCCCTCCTCTGACCCTAATGACTCTACCTAATCTGGGAGCTGTTAGGAATAACCACAAAATGCAAACATTAACTTCTCTATTTTATTGAATTGTAATGCCTTTCCACCCAGCACATGGAACCAACTACAAAATACATTACAATTGGATGTACTGGTGCATCTCTGGCAATATACAATATTGTTTGGGGACCTTCTTATTGTGGAATGTAATTGTTTGTCTTTCTTATATTGTATTAGATTTTGTCTGATGTAATTGTATATGCAGGGCTCCCTTGTGAAAGTTAACCTGGTCTCAATGATTTTTCCCTGCTTAAATAAAGGTTAAATAAAAAATGTGAACATAGTCACCCTTTGTAATATCTCATGACACTTGGTCAAAATCCATACACATCTCATATACATTTGGGTCAACTATTAGATGAAAATACAAGTGACTGACTAAAATAAATGTTATTTAAAGCTCTGATACCTCGAAGATTGGCTTCCCAATAGGCATCAGGTTATTGTCCTTCTCTGCGATGCTTTGTAACTAAGGGGGAGAGAGAGAGGTCAGTGTTGGTCTGAACTCAGATTGGCTCTGTGACTCCTGCCAGTGCTGCTCTGTCTTTTCTCTCTCAGTGTGTGTGTGTGTACCCAGGTCTGGTGCTGCTCTGTGTTTTCTCTCTCGGTGTGTGTGTGTGTACCCAGGTCTGGTGCTGCTCTGTGTTTTCTCTCTCGGTGTGTGTGTGTGTACCCAGGTCTGGTGCTGCTCTGTGTTTACTCTCTCGGTGTGTGTGTGTACCCAGGTCTGGTGCTGCTCTGTGTTTACTCTCTCGGTGTGTGTGTGTACCCAGGTCTGGTGCTGCTCTGTGTTTTCTCTCTCGGTGTGTGTGTGTGTACCCAGGTCTGGTGCTGCTCTGTGTTTACTGTCTCGGTGTGTGTGTACCCAGGTCTGGTGCTGCTCTGTGTTTTCTCTCTCTGTGTGTGTGTGTACCCAGGTCTGGTGCTGCTCTGTGTTTTCTCTCTCGGTGTGTGTGTGTGTGTGTACCCAGGTCTGGTGCTGCTGCTCCTGTTGGTGTAACTCTGTCTCATCCACACACGGCCGGTCCAGGTTGAACCACAGAGACTCTGTCAACCGGGGAAACAGCGAGGGAAACAGCATGGACATCTCTGTCTGAAAGGAAACACACTTCCCTGAGGCAGGATAGATATCAGCACCCACCTAGATAACAGACCTGGCTAGATTAGTACACAGCTGATCAGACGTTGGTTTCAGTGACCCAAAAAAACTGATTGGGGGGTGTAGCTAGCGATTGATAGCTGTAAGAAATGACACAACAATGTTTTCAACATAGCTAGCTAACATCTGCTAACTTGGGTAGGTTAGCTACATTGCTAGTTACTGTAAGTACTGCACGGTTTGGGTTTTGCATGCTTTAAATGGTATCTGCT
The DNA here is from genome assembly GCF_045791955.1 of Oncorhynchus clarkii lewisi. Lineage (NCBI taxonomy): Eukaryota > Metazoa > Chordata > Actinopteri > Salmoniformes > Salmonidae > Oncorhynchus > Oncorhynchus clarkii. The sequence continues at coordinate 34,899,540 of NC_092170.1, forward strand.
AAGCTATTACAGATCTGTCTTACTAACTAGCTAGCTAACACTCTTCATCCTGCATAATGTAGCTAAGTTTAGCCAGCTAGCTATGTTACGAAACAATATCTTATACCGTTACATCAATAATAAAAATACTGTAAATGTTCACCGTCTTACCTGTAAAACCACTATCCCGTCTTGCTGTCAAAATAGAAATTTCAACTGACCGGAAATCGGTGTTCGTTTGTAAACGCTCCGGGTGTATAGGCATATAATTTCAAAAAGATTCCGCTTTATGAACCGTTCTCAATGGTTTAAATTATATACTATATAGATTATAAACTGCAAGGATGATCATACTCTTTGACCATACTGCGAGAAAGTAAAGCAGGCACACCTATGTATAACGCTTTAGTTTCATTAAGCTTTCACTTGAGGGGTAGCTACTCTCTGTGAAACTGTAAAAAATAGTTTCAGAACTTATTTTGAATAGAAAATATACTTTACACCTGTCTCTGTATGTTATAGGTAGTTTCTTCATGCAAATGTGACTTTGAAGGACATTGAAACCTGCCTGAAATAATTACCCTGCCTGAAATGCATATCACATGATAAAGTTAAACACTTAATATGAGCTCATGACCTTTGGGTGCAGTAAACCAGTGATTTCCACATTCACTAATTAACAGTGAAGAAAATATTATGTGAGGCTTGGTGATAACGGTTTTATGCTGCATAGTATGCATACTCTGACCTCTAAGTCAGCTGTCATAAACCTGAGGAGTTACACGCATTATATATAACAAACTCTGAACCAATTATATTAATTTGGGGACAGGTCAAAAAGCATTAAACATTTATGGCTAGTTGGCTTGCACTTGCTAGCTAATTTGTCCTATTTAGCTAGCTTGCTGTTGCTAGCTAATTTGTCCTGGGATATAAACATTGAGTTGTTATTTTACCTGAAATGCACAAGGTCCTCTACTCCGACAATTCATCCACACATAAAACGGTCAACCGAATCGTTTCTAGTCATCTCTCTTCCTTCCAGGCTTTTTCTTCTCTTGACTCTATATTGCGATTGGCAACTTTCATAAATTAGGTGCATTACCGCCACTGACCTGGTTCATCTTTCGCTCACCCCCTTGCGTATAACTAATGAGGAGATGACATGTTGGTACCTGCTTCTATAAACCAATGAGGAGATGACATGTTGGTGCCTGCTTCCAGAAACCAATGAGGAGATGGGAGAGGCAGGACTTGCAGCGCGATCTGTGTCAGAAATATAACTGATTTCTATTTTAGCCCTTGGCAACGCAGACGCTCGAAGGCGTGTGCGAACAGTGTGGGTGCAATGATTGAATAACATAGATTTCAACATTAATTTTGCAACGCACGCGACGCGAGTGGTGTGGTCAGCCTATTAGTGTGGTGCGCGCTAATAGCGTTTCAATTGGTAACATCACTTGCTCTGACACCTTGAAGTAGTTGTCTCCATTGCTCTGCAAGGGCCGCTACTTTTGTGGAGCGATGGGTAACAATGCAGTTGCTAATATGTGAAGAAGGGTCCCTGGTTCGAGCCCAGGTAGGAGCGAGAATAGGGACGTTAGCAACACTGTTACACGATGACAGATAACTGCAACATCCTGTGTTAGATATGTCACAGGACATGTTCTCTTTAAGAGTGATTTGTTTTAAAGTTTCTAGAAGTTTTACTGCAGTAATCTATCAGGTCATGCTGCCATTTTCACACCTTCAGTGCATAAACTACTGGTGGATGGAATCTTACCGTGACGAGGCTGAGACCTTGGCTTGAGATAACAGGAAACCTCCCTCACAGAGAGACCTCACAATACACACACACACACACACACACACACACACACACACACACACACACACACACACACACACACACACACACACACACACACACACCCAGAGGCAGACTTTGCTCCGTTGAGACCATTCTCATGTGGTTGCATGTCAGGGAGTTTCCCACAAGCCACGGACACATATGATCATACACACACCTGAGGTTACAAAAGCTGCCGTGCCATTGTAAAGGACTCAAAATCACGTTTAGGTGATTGAAACAGGACTTCTGCACCACTACATTTGACAAGGTATTGTGAATCCATTGTTGTATTATTCTAATTGGCTCATGCTTATCATATGTCTAGATGTTGGTTAATTTGAGAGAGTGTGAGATTTACAGTAAATTGACAGATTATTAAGATGACTATGCTTTGTGAAGAATGTGTGTGCTGGAAAGGTTTAATACAACACTAAGATGTTCCTCCTGTAACAGACCAGCAGGTAACTAACTAACTGTTAGACATCTTTTTCAATGTGTTTTTAGCAGATTTCTGGGTTGTTCATCTGTTCGTGTGTGTGTGTGTGTGTGTGTGTGTGTGTGTCTGTGTGTCTGTGTGTCTGTGTGTCTGTGTGTGTGTGCTTTACCCATGCAGTGTGTTGATAGAAGTGTAGTTAGTATCTGTGTGTTCTCTCCTCCACCGACCCAGCTGTAGAGACATGTGGTGGGTATTGATCCTGCTGCTTTCCCTGGCCAGCCAGGCTCAGTCTTTAGAAAAGCTCAACATGTGTATGGATGCAAAACACCACAAAAAAGAGCCTGGCGCCGAAGGACAACTCTATCAACAGGTGTGTGTGTGTGTGTGTGTGTGTGTGTGTGTGTGTGTGTGTGTGTGTGTGTGTGTGTGTGTGTGTGTGTGTGTGTGTGTGTGTGTGTGTGTGTGTGTGTGTGTGTGTGTGTGGAAGTAGAGTGAGTGGAATGGTGGAAAACTGCATACATTTATTAATCTTTAAATTAACGATGAATCTATATCTATGTTCGTTCTTTTCCTCTTGTAGTGTGTTCCACGGAGGGATAATGTTAGTTCCTCCTGTAATGTGCTCCACGGAGGGATAATGTTATTTTCCTCCTGTAGTGTGTTCCACGGAGGGATAATGTTATTTCCTCCTGTAGTGTGTTCCACGGAGGGATAATGTTAGTTCCTCCTGTAATGTGTTCCACGGAGGGATAATGTTATTTTCATCCTGTAGTGTGCTCCATGAAGGGATAATGTTAGTTCCTCCTGTAATGTGTTCCACGGAGGGATAATGTTATTTTCATCCTGTAGTGTGCTCCATGAAGGGATAATGTTAGTTCCTCCTGTAGTGTGTTCCACGGAGGGATAATGTTATTTTCCTCTTGTAGTGTGCTCCATGAAGGGATAATGTTAGTTCCTCCTGTAATGTGTTCCATGGAGGGATAATGTTATTTTCCTCCTGTAGTGTGCTCCATGGAGGGATAATGTTATTTCCTCCTGTAGTGTGTTCCACGGAGGGATAATGTTATTTCCTCCTGTAGTGTGTTCCACGGAGGGATAATGTTATTTTCCTCCTGTAGTGTGCTCCATGGAGGGATAATGTTATTTTCTCCTGTAGTGTGTTCCACGGAGGGATAATGTTATTTTCCTCCTGTAGTGTGCTCCATGGAGGGATAATGTTATTTCCTCCTGTAGTGTGTTCCATGGAGGGATAATTACATTTTCCTCCTGTAGTGTGCTCCATGGAGGGATAATTACATTTTCCTCCTGTAGTGTGCTCCATGGAGGGATAATTACATTTTCCTCCTGTAGTGTGCTCCATGGAGGGATAATTACATTTTCCTCCTGTAGTGTGCTCCATGGAGGGATAATTACATTTTCCTCCTGTAGTGTGCTCCATGGAGGGATAATTACATTTTCCTCCTGTAGTGTTCGCCATGGAGGGATAATTACATTTTCCTCCTGTAGTGTGCTCCATGGAAAGATAATGCCTGTTGTACAGCTAACACCAGTGCGGAGGCCCATGATGATAACTCCTACCTCTACAACTTTAACTGGAATCACTGTGGTATCATGACCTCCAAATGCAAGAAACACTTCACCCAGGACACCTGCTTCTACGAGTGTTCACCTCACCTGGGGCCCTGGATACAGCAGGTAAAGGCATAGATCATTTCCTAGGCAGATAATCTATCAGTTGGCCAGACTAGACAAAGGCCCCCAGCATTGAGGGAATTTGAATAAACTGGCCCGGGCAGGTGTGGTTTCCGTCAGGTGAAAAGTGATTTCATTCGTTTTGAAACCGGGCTGCCTCCCGGGTGTGATGCGGGTACCTCGTTCTGGCTGACTGAAAAGTCGGCTCAAAACAAAAGTGATGTAGTCCTAGGTTACGCACGTGAGTAGGATTCAGTAGGATTAATAAATAGGATTCAGTAGGATTAATAAATAGGATTCAGTAGGATTAATAAATAGGATTCAGTAGGATTAATAAATAGGATTCAGTAGGATTAATACATAGGATTCAGTAGGATTAATAAATAGGATTCAGGAGGATTAATAAATAGGATTCAGTAGGATTAATAAATAGGATTCAGTAGGATTAATAAATAGGATTCAGTAGGATTAATAAATAGGATTCAGTAGGATTAATACATAGGATTCAGTAGGATTAATACATAGGATTCAGTAGGATTAATAAATATGATTCAGTAGGATTAATACATAGGATTCAGTAGGATTAATACATAGGATTCAGTAGGATTAATAAATAGGATTCAGTAGGATTAATAAATAGGATTCAGTAGGATTAATAAATAGGATTCAGTCGGATTAATACATATCATTCAGTAGGGTTAATAAGCAGCATTCTGTGTTTTCACATCAAAAGTGATTGCTTTTGATAACAAATGAAAAGTAGTCATGAAATTCAAGGGGATTGTATGTTTCTGATCGAGGCATCAAGCTGCCTTCTCGACAACAAGACCGAACGGCGCAGATTACTGTTTAACTTGAGCGAGGCGCATCTCGGCTTCGCCCAGCCATGTGACGGGCCATAGACCGGTTCAACCCAGACCAGCTTAATTGAATCCCCTTGGTGTCTCAGCCATGGCACAACCCCTGAAATAAAGTATGTGCACCACAAAAAAATGGATGAGGGGAATCAAGGAGTTTCGCCATAGCTAGTGACTATACTGCATGTATTTTATACTTTACAATGTCCAATGAATCAACATTCTATGACTTTTATTGTGCAGGTGGACCAGTCTTGGCGTAAGGAGCGGATCCTATACGTGCCTCTGTGTCAGGAGGACTGCCACAGCTGGTGGGACGACTGCAAGGATGACTTCACCTGCAAACAGGACTGGCACTACGGCTGGGACTGGACCACAGGTACACACACACACACACACACACACACATACAGTGCCTTGCGAAAGTATTCGGCCCCCTTGAACTTTGCGACCTTTTGCCACATTTCAGGCTTCAAACATAAAGATATAAAACTGTATTTTTTTTGTGAAGAATGAACAACAAGTGGGACACAATCATGAAGTGGAACGACATTTATTGGATATTTCAAACTTTTAACAAATCAAAAACTGAAAAATTGGGCTTGCAAAATTATTCAGCCCCCTTAAGTTAATACTTTGTAGCGCCACCTTTTGCTGCGATTACAGCTGTAAGTCGCTTGGGGTATGTCTCTATCAGTTTTGCACATCGAGAGACTGACATTTTTTCCCATTCCTCCTTGCAAAACAGCTCGAGCTCAGTGAGGTTGGATGGAGAGCATTTGTGAACAGCAGTTTTCAGTTCTTTCCACAGATTCTCGATTGGATTCAGGTCTGGACTTTGACTTGGCCATTCTAACACCTGGATATGTTTATTTTTGAACCATTCCATTGTAGATTTTGCTTTATGTTTTGGATCATTGTCTTGTTGGAAGACAAATCTCCGTCCCAGTCTCAGGTCTTTTGCAGACTCCATCAGGTTTTCTTCCAGAATGGTCCTGTATTTGGCTCCATCCATCTTCCCATCAATTTTAACCATCTTCCCTGTCCCTGCTGAAGAAAAGCAGGCCCAAACCATGATGCTGCCACCACCATGTTTGACAGTGGGGATGGTGTGTTCAGCTGTGTTGCTTTTACGCCAAACATAACGTTTTGCATTGTTGCCAAAAAGTTCAATTTTGGTTTCATCTGACCAGAGCACCTTCTTCCACATGTTTGATGTGTCTCCCAGGTGGCTTGTGGCAAACTTTAAACAACACTTTTTATGGATATCTTTAAGAAATGGCTTTCTTCTTGCCACTCTTCCATAAAGGCCAGATTTGTGCAATATACGACTGATTGTTGTCCTATGGACAGAGTCTCCCACCTCAGCTGTAGATCTCTGCAGTTCATCCAGATTGATCATGGGCCTCTTGGCTGCATCTCTGATCAGTCTTCTCCTTGTATGAGCTGAAAGTTTAGAGGGACGGCCAGGTCTTGGTAGATTTGCAGTGGTCTGATACTCCTTCCATTTCAATATTATCGCTTGCACAGTGCTCCTTGGGATGTTTAAAGCTTGGGAAATCTTTTTGTATCCAAATCCGGCTTTAAACTTCTTCACAACAGTATCTCGGACCTGCCTGGTGTGTTCCTTGTTCTTCATGATGCTCTCTGCGCTTTTAACGGACCTCTGAGACTATCACAGTGCAGGTGCATTTATACGGAGACTTGATTACACACAGGTGGATTGTATTTATCATCATTAGTCATTTAGGTCAACATTGGATCATTTAGAGATCCTCACTGAACTTCTGGAGAGAGTTTGCTGCACTGAAAGTAAAGGGGCTGAATAATTTTGCACGCCCAATTTTTCAGTTTTTGATTTGTTAAAAAAGTTTGAAATATCCAATAAATGTCGTTCCACTTCATGATTGTGTCCCACTTGTTGTTGATTCTTCACAAAAAAATACAGTTTTATATCTTTATGTTTGAAGCCTGAAATGTGGCAAAAGGTCGCAAAGTTCAAGGGGGCCGAATACTTTCGCAAGGCACTGTATATACACACACACACACAAACACACACACACACACACACACACACACACACACACACACACACACACACACACACACACACACACACACACACACACACACATACACACATACACACATACACACACACATATATACACACACACACACACACACACACATATACACACACACACACACACATATACACACACATATACACACACATGTACACACACATATACACACACACACACACATACACACACACACACACACACGCATACGCATACACACACACACAAGATTGAAGTCTTTGGCCTGAATTCCAAGCTTCACATCTGGAGGAAACCTGGCACCATTCCCATGCTGATGCATGGTAGTGGCAGCATCATGCTGTGGGGATGTTTTTCAGCAGTGGGACTGGGAGACTAGTCAGGATCGAGGTAAATATTAATGGAGCAAAGTACAGAGAGATCCTTGATGAAAACCTAATCCAGAGCACTCAGACCGGGGCGAAGGTTCACCTTCCAGCAGAACAACGACCCTAAGCACACAGCCAAGATAACCCAGCAGTGGCTTCGGGACAAGTCTCTGAATGTCCTTGAGCGGCCCATTCAGAGCTCGGACTTGAAGGCGATCTCACATCTCTGGAGAGACCTGTAAATAGCTGTGCAGCAACGCTCCCCATCCAACCTGACAGAGCTTGAGAGGATCTGCAAAGAATTAGAGAAACTCCCCAAACACCGATGTGCCAAGCCTGTAGTGTCATACCCAAGAAGACTTGAGGCTGTAATCGCTG